>NW_026110714.1:0-10000 GCF_024679095.1 Eriocheir sinensis
AACCCAACCCCAACCCAACCCAACCCAACCCAACCCAACCCAACCCAACCCAACCCAACCCAACCCAACCCAACCCAACCCAACCCAACCCAACCCAACCCAACCCAACCCAACCCAACCCAACCCAACCCAACCCAACCCAACCCAACCCAACCCAACCCAACCCAACCCAACCCAACCCAACCCAACCCAACCCAACCCAACCCAACCCAACCCAACCCAACCCAACCTAACCCAACCCAACCCAACCCAACCCAACCCAACCCAACCCAACCCAACCCAACCCAACCCAACCCAACCTCCAACCCAACCAACCCAACCCAACCCAACCCAACCCAACCCCAACCCAACCAACCTAACCCAAATCCCAACCCAACCCAACCCCAACCCAACTCCAACCCAACCCAACCTTAACCCAACCTGAACCTAACCTAACCCAACCCAACCCAACCCAACCCAACCCAACTCCAACCCCTGCAACCTAACCCAACCCAACCCAACCCAACCCAACCCAACCCAACCTAACCCCAACCTAACCTGAATCCCAACCCAACCCACCAATCCCAACCCCAACCTAACCCAACCCAACCTAACCCAACCCAACCCACCCAACCCACCCAACCCAACCCAACCCAGCAACTCAACTCAACCCAACCCAACCTAACCCAACCCAACCCAACCCAATCCACAACCCCAACCCAACTTCCAACCCAACCCAACCCAACTCCAACTCAACCCAACCCAACTCCAATCCCAACTCGAACCCAACCCAACGTAACCCAACCTAACCCAACCCAACTCAACCCAACCCAACCCCAACCCAACCCCAACCCAACCCCAGTCCCAACCCAACCTGAACTCCAGTCCGCAACCCCAACCCAACCCAATCCCAATCCCAACCCAACCCAACCCAACCCAACCCAACCCAAACCCAACCCAACCCAACCTGGAACCCAATCCAACCCAACCCAACCCAACCCAACCTGAATCCCCAACCCAACCCAACCCAATCCCAACCCCAACCTGAACCCAACCCAACCCAACCCCAACCCAACCTAACCCAACCCAACCTCCAACCCAACCCAACCCAACCCAACCCAACTCAACCCAACCCAAACCAAGCCCACCCAACCCAACCTAACCCAACCCAACCCAAACCAAATCAAACCCATCCCAACCAAACTCAACTCAACCCAACCCAAACCCACCCCCACCCCACCCAACTAACCCAACTCAACCCAACCCAACCCAACAACTCCAACTCCAACCTAACCCAACCCAACCTAACCTAACCCCAACTCAACCCAACTCAATCCCAACCCAACCCAACCTGGGGTCCCAACCTAATCCCAACCCAACCCAACCCAACCTCCAACCTAACCCAACCTAACCCAACCTTAACTCCAAATCCTGAATCCCAACCCCAACCTGAACCCAACCCAATCCCAACCCCAACCCAACCTAACCCAAAACCCCAACCCAACCCAACCCAACCCAACCCCAACCCAACCCAACCCAACCCAAACCCCAACCTAACCCAATCCCAACCCAACCCGAACCCAACCTGAACCCAACCTAACCTAACCCAATCCCAACCCAACCTGAACCCAACCCAAACCCAACCCCAACCCAACCCCAACCTAACCTCCAACCTAACCCAACCCAACCTAACCCATCCAACCCAACCTAACCCAACCCATCCCCAACCCAACCCAACCCAACCCCAATCCAACCCAACCCAACCCAACCCAACCCAACCCAATCCCAACCCAACCCAACCCAACTCATCCAACCCAACCCTTAACCCAACTCAACCCCAACTCAACCCAACCCCAACCCAACCCAACCTAACCCAACCTTAACCCAACCCAACCTAACCCAACTCAACCTAACCCAACTCATCCCAACCCAACCAACTCAACCCAACTAAACCCAACCCAACCCAACTTAACCCACCAACCTAACCCAACCTAACCAACCCAACCCAACCAATCCCAACCCCAACTTGAACTCAATCCCCAACCCTGAACCCAACTGAACCTAACCAACCCAACCCCAAATCCCAATCCCAACCCAACCCAACCCAACCAACCCAACCCAACCCAACCCAACCCAACCCAACCCAACCCAACCTGAACCCCAACCCAACCTGGGAATCCCAACCCAACCTGAATCCCAACCCAACCCAACCCAACCCAACCTTAACCCAACCCCAACCCAACCAAATCCCAACCCCAATCCCAATCCCAACCCAACCCAACCCAATCCCAACCTAACCCAACCCAACCCAACCCAACCTAACCCAACCCAACCCAATCCCAACCCAAACCCCAAACCCAACCAACCTAACCTAACCAGAACCCCAACCTGAACCCAACCCAACCCAACCCAACCCAACCCAACCCAATCCATCCCAACCCAACCTAACCCAACTCAACCCAATCCCAACCCAACCCAACTCCAACCCAACCCAACCCAACCCAACCCAACCCAACCCAACCCCAACCCAACCCAATCCCAAACCCAACCCAACCCAACCCAACCCAAACCCAACCCAACCCAATCCCAACCCAACCCAACCCAACCCAACCCAACCCAACCCAACTCCAAATTACAACCCAACCCAACCCAACCCTGAACCCAATCCCAACTCCCAACCCAACCTGAACCCAACCCAACCCCAACCCCAACCCAACCCAACCCAACTCCAACCCCAACCCAATCCCAACCCAACCCAATCCCAACCCAACCCAACCCAACCCAAGAATCCCAACCCAACCCAACCCAACCCAACCCAACCCAGTCCCAACCTGAACCCAACCCAACCCAACCCAACCTTGAACCCAACCCAACCCAATCCCAACCCAATCCCAATCCCAACCCAACCCAACCCATCTCCAACTCCAACCCAACCCAACCCAATCCCAACCTTAACCCAACCCAACCCAACCCAACCCAACCTGAACCTGAACCCAACCCAACCCAATCCAACCCAACCCAACCTTGAACCCCAACCCAACCCAACCCAACCCAACCCAACCCAACCCAACCAACCCAACTCCAACCCAACCCAACCCAACCCAACCCAACCCAACCCAACCCAACCCCAACCCAACCCAACCTCCCAATCCCAACTCCAACCCAACCCAACCCAACCCAACCCAACCCAACCCAACCCAACCCAACCCAACCTAACCTAACCCAACCTAAACCCAACCCAACCCAACCCAACCCAACCTAAACCCAACCTAACCCAACCCAACCCAACCCAACCCAACCCAACCCAACCCAACCCAATCCCAACCCAATCCCAACCCAACCCAACCCAACCCAACCCAACCCAACCTGAACCCAACCTTAACCCAACCCCAACCCCAACCCAACCCAACCCAACCCAACCCAACCCAACCTTAACCTGAACCCAACCCAACCTAACCTGAACCCAACCCAACCCAACCCAACCCAACCCAACTCCAACCCAACCTGAACCCCAACCCAACCCAACCCAACCCAACCCAACCCAACCCAACCCCAACCCAACTCCAACCCAACCCAACCCAACCCAACCCAACCCAACCCAACCCAACCCAACCCAACCCAATCCCAACCCAATCCCAACCCAACCCAACCCAACCCGAACCCAACCCAACCCAACCCAACCCAACCCAACCCAACCTTAACCCCAACCCCAATCCCAACCCAACCCAACCTGAATCCCAACCCCAACCCAACCTCAACCCAACCCAACCCAACCCCAATCCCAACCTTAACCTTAACCCAACCTTAACCCAACCCAACCCAACCCAACCCAACCTAACTCAACCCAACCCAATCCCAACTCAACCTGAATCCAACCCAACCTGAACCTAACTCAACTCAACCCAACCCAATCAACCCAAACTCAACCCAACCCCAACCAACCAACCCAACCCAACCCAACCCAACCCAACCCAACCCAACCCAACCCAACCCAACCCAACCCAACCCAACCCAACCCAACCCAACCCAACCCAACCCAACTCCAATCTTGAACCCAACCCAACCATAACCCAACCCAACCCAACCCAACCCAATCCCAACCTAACCCAACCCAACCCAACCCAACCCAACCCAACCCAATCCCAACCCAACCCAACTCCAACCCAACCCAACCCAACTCCAACCCAACCCAACCCAACCCAATCCCAACCCAATCCCAACCCAACCCAACCCAACCTGAACTCCAACCCAACCCAACCCAACCCAACCTAACCCAACCCAACCCTTAACCCAACCCAACCTGAACCCAACCCAACCTAACTCCAATCCCAACCCAACCCAACCTAACCCAACCCAATCTCCAACCCAACCCAACCCAACCCAACCCAACCCAACCCAACCCAACCCAACCCAACCCAACCCAACCCAACCCAACCCAACCCAACCCAACCCAACCCAACCCAACCCAACCCAACCCAACCCAACCCAACCCAACTCCAACCCAACCCAACCCAACCCAACCCAACCCAACCCAACCCAACCCAAACCCAACCCAACCCAACCCAACCCCAACCCAACCCAACCCAACCCAACCCAACCCAACCCAACCCAACCCAACCCCAACCCAACCCAACCCAACCCAACCCAACCCAACCTAACCCCAACCTAACCCAACCCAACCCAACCCAACCCAACCCAACCCAACCCAACCCAACCCAACCCAACCCAACCCAACTCCAACCCAACCTAACCCAACCCAACCCAACCCAACCCAACCCAACCTGAACCCAACCCAACTCCAACCCAACCCAACCCAACCCAACTCCAACCCAACCCAACCCAACCCAACCCAACCCAACCCAACCCAACCCAACCCAACCCAACCCAACCCAACCTAACCTGGAACCCAACCCAACCCAACCCAATCCCAACCCAACCCAACCCAACCCAACCCAACCCAACCCAACCCAACCTAACCAAACCTAACCCAACCCAACCTAACCCAACCCAACCCAACCAAACCTAACCAAACCCAACCCCAACCCAAATCCCAACCCAACCCAACCCAACCCTGCAACCCAACCCAAGTCCCAACCCCAACCCAACCCAACCCAACCCAACCTAACCCAACCCAACCCAACCCAACCCAACCCAACCCAACCCAACCCAACCCAACCCAACCCCAACCCAACCCAACCCAACCCAACCCTGAACCCAACCCAACTCAACCCAACCCAACCCAAGTGGACCCAAGCCAACCCAACCCAACCCAAGCCAATCCAACCCAACCCAACCCAATCCCAACCCAACCCAACCCAACCCAACCCAACCCAACCCAACCCAACCCCAACCCAACCCAACCCAACTCCAACCCAACCCAACCCAACCCAACCCAACCCAACCCAAGTGGACCCAAGCCAACCCCACCCAACCCAACCCAATGCAACCCAACTCAACCGAACCCAACCCAATCCAACCCAACCCAAGACAATCCAACCCAACCCAACCCCACCCAACCCAACTCAACCGAACCCAATCCAACCCAACCCAACCCAAGATAACCCAACCCAACTCAAACCAACACAACCCAACTCAACCCAACCCAAGACAACCCAACCTAACCTAACCCAACCTAACCCAACCCAACCTAACCCCAACCCAACCCAACCCAACCCAACCCAACCCAACCCAACCCAACCCAACCCAACCCAACCTGTCCCAACCCAACCCAACCCAACCCAACCCAACCCAACCCAACCCAACCCAACCTAACCCAACCTCCAACCCAACCCAACCCAACCCAACCCAACCCAACCTAAACCCAACCCTAACCCAACCCAACCTGAACCCAACCCAACCCAACCAACCCAACCCAAACCCAACCCAACCCAACCCAACCCAACCCAACCCAACCCAACCCAACCCAACCCAACCCAACCGCAACCCAACCCAACCTAACCCAACCCAACCCAACCCAACCCAACCCAACCCAACCCAACCCAACCAACCCAACCCAACCCCAACCCAACCCAACCCAACCCAACCCAACCCAACCCAACCCAACCCAATCCCAACCCAACCCAACCCAACCCAACCCAACCCAACCCAACCCAACCCAACCCAACCCAACCCAACCCAACCCAACCCAACTCAACCTAACCCAACCCAACCCAACCCAACCCAACCTAACCCAACCTAACCCAACCCAACCTAACCCAACCCAACCCAACCTAACCCAACCTCCAACTTCCAACCTAACCTAACCCAACCCAACCCAACCTAACCCAACCCAACCCAAATCCCAACCCAACCCAACCCAACCCTGAACCCAACCCAACCCAACCCAACCCAACCCAACCTAACTCCAACCCAACCCAACCCAACCCAACCCAACCCAACCCAACCTGAACCCTGCAACCCAACCCAACCCAACCCAACCCAACCCAACCCAACCCAACCCAACCCAACCCAACCTCCCAACCCAACCCAACCCAACCCAACCCAACCCAACCCAACCCAACCTAACCCAACCCAACCCAACCCAACCCAACCCAACCCAACCCAACCCAACCCAACCCAACCCAACCTAACCTGAACCCAACCCAACCTTAACCCAACCCAACCCAACCCAACCTAACCCAACCCAACCCAACCCAACCCAACCCAACCCAACCCAACCCAACCCAACCCAACCCAACCCAACCCAACCCAACCCAACCCAACCCAACCCAACCTAACCTGGAACCCAACCTCCAACCCAACCCAACCCAACCCAACCCAACCCAACCCAACCCAACCCAACCCAACCCAACCCAACCCAATCCCAACCCAACCCAACCCAATCCCAACCCAACCTAATCCTAACCCTTAACCCAACCCAACCCAACCCAATCCCAACCCAACCCAACCCAACCCAGTCCCAACCCAACCCAAACCCAACCCAACCCAACCCAACCCAACCCAACCCAACCCAACCCAACCCAACCCAACCCAACCCAACCCAACCCAACCCAACCCAACCCAACCCAACCCCAACCCAACCCAACCCAACCCAACCCAACCTGAACCCAACCCAACCCAACCCAACCCAACCCAACCCAACCCAACCCAACCCAACCCAACCCAACCCAACCCAACCCAACCCAACCCAACCCAACCCAACCCAACCCAACCCAACCCAACCCAACCCAACCCAACCCAACCCAACCCAACCCAACCCAACCTAACCCAACCCAACCCAACCCAACCCAACCTCCAACCCAACCCAACCCAACCCAACCCAACCCAACCCAACCCAACCCAACCCAACCCAACCCAACCCAACCCAACCCAACCTAACCTGAATCCCAATCCCAACCCAATCCCAACCCAACCCAACCCAACCCAACCCAACCCAACCCAACCCAACCCAACCCAACCCAACCCAACTCCAACCCAACCCAACCTTGCAACCCAACCCAAACCTAACCCAACCCAACCCAACCCAACCCAACCCAACCCAACCCAACCCAACCCAACCCAACCCAACCCAACCCAATCCCAACCTAACCCAACCCAACCCAACCCAACCCAACCTAACCAACCCAACCCAACCCAACCCAACCCTACCCAACCCAACCCAACCCATACCAAACCCAACCCAACCCAACCCCACCCAACCCTAACCCAACCCAACCCAACCCTGGAATCCCAACCCAACCCAACCCAACCCAACCCAACCCAACCCAACCCAACCCAACCCAACCCAACCCAACCCAACCCAACCCAACCCAACCCAACCCAACCCAACCCAACCCAACCCAACCCAACCCAACCCAACCCAACCCAACCCAACCTAACCCAACCCAACCCAACCCAACCCAACCCAACCTGAACCCAACCCAACCCAACCCAACCCAACCCAACCCAACCCAACCCAACCTGAACCCAACCCAACCCAACCCAACCTGAATCCCAACCCAACCCAACCCAACCCAACCCACTCCAACCCAACCCAACCTGAACCCAACCCAACCCAACCCAGCCCAAACCAACCTGAACCCAACCCAGTCCAACCCAACCCAACCCAACCCAACCCAACCTGAACCCAACCCAACCCAACCCAACCCAACCCAACCCAACCCAACCCAACCCAACCCAACCCAACCCAACCTAACCCAACCCAACCCAACCCAACCCAACCCAACCCAACCCAACCCAACCCAACCCAACCCAACCCAACCCAACCCAACCCAACCTGAACCCAACCCAACCCAACCTAATCCCAATCCCAACCCAACCCCAACCCAACCCAACCCCTAACCCAACCCCAACCCAACCCAACCCAACCCAACCTAACTCCAACCCAACCCAACCCAACCTTAACCCAACCCAACCCAAATCCCAACCCAACCCAACCCAACCCAACCCAACCCAACCCAACCCAACCCAACCCAACCCAACCCAACCCAACCCAACCCAACCCAACCCAACCCAACCCAACCCAACCCAACCCAACCCAACCCAACCCAACCCAACCCAACCCAACCCAACCCAACCCAACCCAACCCAACCCAACCCAACCCAACTCAACCCAACCCAACCCAACCCAACCCAACCCAACCCAACCCAACCCAACCCAACCCAACCCAACCCAACCCAACCTAACCCAACCCAACCCAACCCAACCCAACCCAACCCAACCCAACCCAACCCAACCCAACTTCCAACCCAACCCAATCCCAACCCAACCCAACCCAACCCAACCCAACCCAACCCAACCCAACCCAACCCAACCCAACCCAACCTAACCCAACCCAACCCAACCCAACCCAACCCAACCCAACCCAACCCAACCAACCCAACCCAACCCAACCCAACCCAACCCAACCCAACCCAACCCAACCCAACCTAACCCAACCCAACCAACCCAACCCAACCCAACCCAACCCAACCCAACCCAACCCAACCCAACCCAACCCAACCCCTGAATCCCCAACCTCAACCCCAACCCAACCCAACCCAACCCAACCCAACCCAACCCAACCCCAACCCAACCCAACCCAACCCAACCCAACCCAACCCAACCCCAATCCTAAACCCAACCCAACCCAACCCAACCTGAACTCTAACCCAACCCAACCCAACCCAACCCAACTCCAACCAACCCAACCCAACCCAACCCAACCCAACCTAACCCAACCCAACCCAACCCAACCCAACCCAACCCAACCCAACCCAACCCAACCCAACCCAACCCAACCCAACCCAACCCAACCCAACCCAACCCAACCCAACCCAACCCAACCCAACCCAACCCAACCCAACCCAACCCAACCTAGAACCCAACCCTAACCCAACCCAACCCAACCCCTAACCCAACCCCCAACCCCAACCCAACCCAACCCAACCCAACCCAACCCAACCCAACCTAACCCAACCCAACCTAACCCAACCCAACCCAACCCAACCCAACCCAACCCAACCCAACCTTAACCCAACCCAACCCAATCCCAACCCAACCCAACCTAACCTAACCCAACCCAACTCCAACCTAACCCAACCCAACCCAACCCAACCCAACTCCAACCTAACCCAACCCAACCCAACCCAACCCAACCCAACCCAATCCCAACCCAACCCAACCCAATCCCAACCCAACCCAACCCAACCCAACCCAACCCAACCCAACCTGGAACCCAACCCAACCCAACCCAACCCAACCCAACCCAACCCAACCCAACCCAACCCAACCCAACCCCAACCCAACCCAACCCAACCCAACCCAACCCAACCCAACCCAACCCAACCCAACCCTGAACCCAACCCCAACCCAACCCAACCCAATCCCAACCCAAACCCAACCCAACCCAACCCAACCCAACCCAACCCCCAACCCAACCCAACCCAACCCAAACCAACCCAACCCAACCCAACCCTAACCCAACCCAACCCAACCCAACCCAACCCAACCCAACCCAACCCAACCCAACCCAACCCAACCCAACCCAACCCCAACCCAACCCAACCCAACCCAACCCAA
>NW_026110714.1:20000-70000 GCF_024679095.1 Eriocheir sinensis
AACCCAACCCAACCCAACCCAACCCAACCCAACCCAACCCAACCCAACCCAACCCCAACCCAACCCAACCTTCCGGGTCCCAACCCAACCCAACCCCAACCCAACCCAACCCAACCCAACCCAACCCAACCCAACCCAACCCAACCCAACCCAACCCAACCCAACCCAACCTAACCCAACCCAACCCAACCCAACCCAACCCAACCCAACCCAACCCAACCTAACCCAACCCAACCCCAACCCAACCCAACCCAACCCAACCCCAACCCAACCCAACCCAACCCAACCCAACCCAACCCAACCCAACCCAACCCAACCCAACCCAACCCAACCTTAACCAACCCAACCTAAACCCAACCCAACCCAACCCAACCTGGGAACCCAACCCCAACCCCAACCCAACCAACCCAACCCAACCCAACCTAAACCCAACCCCAACCTGAACCTAACCTTAACCCATCCCAACCCAACCCAACCCAACCCAACCTAACCCAACTCCAACCCAACCCAACCCAACCCAACCCAACCCAACCCAACCCAACCCAACCCAACCCAACCCAACCCAACCCAACCCAACCCAACCCAACCCAACCCAACCCAACCAACCCAACCCAACCCAACCCAACCCAACCCAACCCAACCCAACCCAACCCAACCCAACCCAACCTGAACCCAACCCAACCCAACCCAACCTAATCCCAACCCAACCCAACCCAACCTGGAAACCCCAACCCAACCCCAACCCAACCCAACCCAACCCAAATCCAACCCAACCCAACCCAACCTAACCCAACCCAACCCAACCCAACCCAACCCAACCCAACCTCAACCCAACCCAACCTCAACCCAAATCCCAACCTTGAACTTGAATCGAATCTAATTTAATTTGACTTGAATCATCCTAATCGAACGAATTGAACTCCAACCCAACCTAACCCAACCCAACCTAACCCAACCCAACCCAACCTGAACCTAACCTAACCTAACCCAACCTAAATTTAACCTAACCTAACCTGAACTCCAACCTGCAACCTAACCTAACCAACCCAATCCCAATCCCTAACCTAAATCCTAATCCGAACGTGGATCGCGTGGCTCGTATCGTTGTTAAACATACTTGAACTGGTAAAAGTAAGAATAATTAAGAGGTCTGACACTATCCCAGCATACATATCAACATACAGAAAGTTCCACCTCCCTCTTCGTATATTTGTTCGTTAAATTACTACCAAGAACTGAATAAAAAAAATGTCGACTGGAAGAACAACATCAACGACCAAACAAAAGCAACAACAAAGTAAAAACACTGCCAAGAACCGAACAAAAGTGGACCCCAAAGTGTTTCTTCCTAACGAAGAGGACTGAAGGAAAAACAACGAGGTGAAATTACTAGCAGAGGCGTCTTGATGATACCCTTGTATTATAATTTCGTTCTCCTTCAGGCCAAGCGCACGCACACTGACGTGGCAGCAGAACTAATCTGCCGTCTTGATAGTTCAGGACCCATAGTTTCAAACGTTTCACGGCCTTGGGATCGCCAAAGTCAAGAACCTCGTAGAAGTTGTCGGATTGCCACGGGTGTGTTCATATCTTCTGGCGGTAGTTTTGCAAGATTTCTACGCCATGACGAGTACTACGCTTGGGAAACCTGACGCATTATTTCTGTGGCCTTTAGAAAATTATCGTATCAAGAGCCTGAAGCGTGAGAGAATACGAGTCCAGGTGTTATAATTGCTTTTCCTTCAGGCAACGCACACACACACTTTGACGCTGGCGGCTGTAATTTTCTGCCGCGGGGAGGGTCCTGAAAACCCTGCGGTGTTGTAACGTATCGGTACAAGGGAAGGGCGGTACGCGGGTTCGGGGGACAATCTGATCAGAGAGGAAATGTGGGAAAGAAAAGTGATGATATAAACATGAGGAAAAATGTCCTGTAATTCTAAATTACAGTGCAAAGAAGGACGGACGAGACGCGGGCGGGGAGGGTGTTGTGACCGTCTGAGCAGGAGGAAAAGGGAGAGGTGGATGAAAAAGATGAATTAAATATACATGAGGAAAAATGTCCATAATTTGAATTCAGTGAAAGAGGGTGAGAGGGATCTGACTTCACAAAAAGAGAGAGAGAGAGAGAGAGAGAGAGAGAGAGAGAGAAGAGAGGAGAGGAGAGGAGAGGAGAGAGAGAGACAGAGAGAGAGAGAGAGAGAGAGAGAGAGAGAGAGAGAGAGAGAGAGAGAGAGAGAGAGAGAGAGAGAGAGAGAACCAACGTACCAAGACAAAACAGCTTTGATTAAAAGAAAAAGACCAAGTGAAATTTAAGATGAAAAGAAAATATGGAAAAACCAACGCTAAAATTAGAAAAGATTTAGGAAATAGAAGAATATTTGGAAGGGAAATCATTTGTAAAGTTTCATGAAATGTTTGAGAAAGAACCTCAGGAAAAACTTCTTGCATCAAACAAAAGAGGAAAGAAGGAATTATATGGACCTTTTAGGGGAAATATAATAAGATAAAGATAAATAACTCAAATTTAAAGGAAAGAGTGGATTTATATGAAGGGCCATTAATAAAATATGAAAATAATTACAAGAGAAAAGACTAACCTCAGCACATCAACACACACTCTCTCTCTCTTCTCTCTCTTCTCTCTCTCTCTCTCTCTCTCTCTCTACGCACATAACAATTTACGCATGTACACACACACACACAGGGACATAGGCAAAAATTGGTGTACAATCAGGGTGGTGGATGAGTGGAATAGGCTTTTTTTTTTTTTTTTTTTACAGCAAAGGAGACAGCTCAAGGTACAAAAAAGTAAACATTAATAAAAAGCCTGCTACTGGCTGCTCCTAAAAAGAATCCAAAGAGGTGGCTGAGATAAGATAGGCTGCGTTGCTGGGAGGAGAGGTAACTTGATACCCTCCTCTTGAAAGAGTTCAAGTCCGTAGGCAGGAGGAAATACAGATGAAGGAAGATTGTTCCAGAGTTTACTAGCGTGGAGGGGATGAAAGAGTGAAGATGGCCATTAACTCCCCTGCATAAGGGGTTTGGACAGCAGTAGGGATGCAGGGAGCATGAGTAGAAAGTCGAGTGCAGCGGGCCGGGAGGGGGAGGCATGCAGTTAGCAAGTCTAGAAGAGCAGTCAGCGTGGAAATATCGATAGAAGATAGAAAGAGGAGGCAACATTGGTGAAGTGGGAATTTAAGAGGTAGAAGACTATCAGTACATGAGGAGGAGAGCTGATGAGACGAAGAGCCTTTGCCTCCACTCTGTCCAGAAGAGTTGTGTGTGAGTGGAGCCCCCACACATGAGTCATGCAGAGCTAACACAATTGTTACATTTAAAATGGATTAGATAAATCTATGGACAGTTGATAGGTGTGGGAAGGGTTAGATACACGGAGCTACACGGGAGCTTAGGTAGACTAGAGGAGCCACCTAGCGGGCCCCTTGCAGACTCCTATGTTCTATGTTCACACACACACACACACACACACACACACACACACACACACACACACACACACACACACACACACAGACAAACACCACCACACTACTATTACTACTACTACTACTTAACTACTTAACTTAACTACCTTACTAATTAACTATGAACGGACAAAAAGGAGGAAACAAGGAATGGAGGGAGGGAGGAGGAGGAAGGGAGGGAGGAAGAGAAGGAAAGGAGGAGGAAGAGAGTAGGAGGGAGGAAAAGAGAGAGTGAAGAAGGTTGTCTGGCTATTTGCTATCTGGACGTAAAGAGAGAAGGAGGGCAATGTGTACGTGTGTGTGTGTGTGTGTGTGTGTGTGTGTGTGTGTGTGTGTGTGTGTGTGTGTGTGTTACCTGCGCTGATAGTCGTGTGAGGTAATTAAGATTTCAACACACCTGTCAGTATGAAGTTAATGAACAGTGCAATGATCTTTTTAGTGGTTTGAGGTAAAATTGAATCACCTGTCAGTCTTTTGTGTCATTAAGAACGTATTGATTGGTTTAGAGTCGTGTGAGGGAAGACGTAAGTAGTATAATTTTGCCAGTAGTAAGTATTGGAAACATTAAGGTAGGGGTGTAGTTTTTGTGACCCTGGTGGTAGTTTGACTCTTCTGTACTCGTGTGAATCCCAAGGAAAACACACATTTGACAAGGCTTTCCTAGGAGTTGTGGGCATTTCTGGGTAGTTTTGGTGACCCTGGTGGCAGTTTGACTCCTCTGTACTGTGAACCTAAGGAAACACACATTTGACAGGGCTGTAGGGATTTTTGGGCATTTCCTAGGTAGTTTTGTGACCCTATGGTGACAGCTTTGATTTCCTCTATACCGTGCAATAAGAAAACATATTGACATGCTTCCTTTAGTAGTAGTAATCATTTGTGCAGGATTAGTTTTGTGACCCTGGTAGTAGTTTGACCCTTCCTCTGTACTGTGAACCTAAAGGGGAAATACACATTTGACAAGATTCTCCTTTTAGGAGTCATGGGCATTTCCAGGGGTAGTGTTGTGAGCTCGGTGGTGGTAGTTTGTCTCTCCTCTACCTCGTGAACTTAAAAAAAATATATTTGACAAGGCTTTGTAGGATTTTGGGCATTTCCAGGGTAGTTTGAGACCCTGGTGGCAGTTTGTTCTTCTCTGTACTGTGAAACAAAAAGCACACATTAGACAAGGCTTTTCCTAGAGTTGTGGGCATTTAGGTATTGTGACCCTGGTGATAGTTTGACTCTCTGTACTGTGAACATAAGGAAACACACATTAGGGGACAAGGTTTTCGTAGGAGTTGTAAGGCATTTGGGTTGTGACCGACCTGGTGACAGTTTGACTTCCTTCTCTGTACTCGTGAAACAAAAGCACACATTAGGGGACAAGGCTTTCCTAGGAGCTGTGGCATTTCCAGAGGTAGTTTTGTGACTTGCAGGTTTGACTCCTCTGTACCGTGAACCTAAGGAAACACATTTGACAAGGCTTTCCTAGGAGTTAGGGCATTTCAGGGAGGTAGTTTTGTGACCCTGGTGGCAGTTTGACTCTCTGTACTGTGAACCTAAGGAAACACAATTTGACAAGGCTTTCGTAGGATTTGGGCATTTCCAGGGGTAGTTTTGTGACCCCAGGACAGCTTGATCTTTCCTCTATACCGTGCAATAAGAAAACACATTGACAAGGCTTCCTTGTAGTAGTAGTAAGCATTTAGGGGTAGTTTTGTGACCTGGTGGTAGTTTGACCTTCCTCTGTACTGTGAACCCTAAGAAATACACATTTGACAAGACTTTCCCTAGAGTCATGGGCATTTCCAGGGTAGTGTTGTGACCTCAGGTAGTTTGCCCCCTCCTCTGTACTGTGAACTAAAAAAAAATATATTTGACAATATTGTAGGGGATTTTGGGCATTTCCAGGTAGTTTGAGACCTGGTGACAGTTTGACTCTTCTCTGTACCGTGAAACAAAAAAGCACACATTAGACAAGGCTTTCCTAGGATTTGTGGGCATTTCCAGGGGTAGTTTTGTGACCCTGGTGGTAGTTTGACTCCTCTGTACCGTGAACATAAGGAAACACACATTAGACAAGGCTTCCGTAGGAGCTGTGGGCATCCCAGGGTAGTGTTGTGACCCTGGAGGAGTTTGACTCCTTCTCTGTACCGTGAAACAAAAAAGCACACATTAGACAAGGCTTTCCTAGGAGTTGTGGGCATTTCCAGAGGTAGTTTTGTGACCCTGGTGGCAGTTTGACTCCTCAGTACTCTGAACCTAAGGAAAAAAAAACATTTGACAAGACTTTCCTAGGAGTCATGGGCATTTCCAGGGTAGTGTTGTGACCTCGGTGGTAATGCAAGATGGCGCCACTATAAACACTGCCTGCGCCAGAACGGGCTGGGCCGACCATCAGGCCCCACCTGGAAGAAGCCTCGGGCCGGCCATCAGGCCCCACCAGGAAGATGCCTACCGGCGCAACAGGCAACGACGTAAAAAAAAAAAAAAAAAAAAAAAAAAAATTCCAGGGGTAGTGTTGTGACCACGGGGGTAGTTTGACCCCTCCTCTGTACCGTGAACCTAAAAAAGATATATTTGACAAGGCTTTCGTAGGAGTTGTGGGCATTTCCAGGGGTAGTTTTGTGACCCTAGTGGCAGTTTGACCCTTCCTCTGTACCGTCAACCGAAAAAAAAAAAATATTGACAAGGCTTTCGTAGGAGTCATGGGCATTTCCAGGGGTAGTTTTGTGACCCTGGTGGCAGTGTGACCCTTCCTCTGTACTTTGAGCCTAAAAAATCACTAACGAAAACCCGATTGGGCTCTATTTTGCCCTTTGGAAATAGTTCACTTGAGGGGAAAATAGTTACACGTGGTTCCCTTGTTCACGTGTATAGCCTGTGTTGATTAGGTGCGCGAGGCCTCAGTGCTCATCTCCGGGGTAATAATAGATAGTGGTTACCTTGTTCACGTGTATAGCTTGTGCTGATTAGGTGCGCGAGGCCTCAGTGCTCATCTCCGGGGTAATAATAGATAGTGGTTACCTTGCTCACGTGTATAGCCTGTGTTGATTAGGGGGAGTAGTCTAGAGGTGCGCGCGGCCTCAGTGCTCATCTCCGGGGTGAAAACAGATGCAGTGATAACTAGTGATGGGCGATAATTTTTCTTCAGTAATCGATTATTTCCATTACTACTGTGGCCTTTTTGATTACTCTCACCTTAGAATAGATTAAACAGTGATTTATTGGTAGTGTATCAGGTATTGTGTTGTGGTTTCTCTCTCTCTCTCTCTCTCTCTCTACCGTCTTCCAATTTCCCCTTCCTTGTTTCTTTCTTTTCTTCAGTTCTTTCTCTATGTTCCTACTTTCCTTTAATTTTCTTTCTTATTTCTTTCCTTTTCTTGTATTCCTCCTCCCTTGTTATCATTACCTTCAGCTTCCATGACCTGCTCCCCTTCTTCATCTCCCTTTTTAGTCTTGTTGTTCTTCATCTTGTTCTTGTTAGTCTTTCTCTTCCTTCTTTTCCATCTCCCCCTCTTGTTACTGCTCTTTCTCCTTCCTCACCACCATGACCACTACCGCTTCCTCCTCCTCCTCTTCCCTCTCATCCTCATCCTCCTCCTCCTCCTCCATGAATCAGCCTCCTCGTGTACCTGTCTGCCTGGGTCCTGTCCGCCACTTGTCCGCCCAGGAAAGTGGAATCGGATACTGCATGAGCGGCTTTCGACCTGCCTCGCATAAACGCCTCGATCCCTTTAGATGTGGGAGCTCTCAGCGCGTGTCTCCGGCGGGGGAGGTGATGCGCCGAGCTCGTGGGAGTGGAAGGTTGACTGGATGTTCTTATGGATATGACTTCGGAGGTGGAGAGGGAGAGAATGGGAGTGTTAGGTGGAAAATTTGTAATGGGGATAGAAATGGAGAGTGTCTAAGAGAATAAGAACATAAGAATAGAATATGAAGGTAAAATGAGATGATGTCGAAGGGAGGAGGGAAGGAATGAAGGTAGAATGAAAGGATGGGAAGGCGTTAGAGAGTGAGAGGACAGAGAAGGTGGCAGTGAGGTAGAGTAAGGAGGAGGAGAAGGAGCAGGAGGAGGCGATGGATGGGATTGAGAGAAGGTAAGGTGATATGCCACGCTTATTATGGTTAGAAAGTGTTATGAAGTGGCGTGAGTCTCCTTTGTTGAATAGGTAAATGTGGAACACCTCTGCCTTGCTCTCCGCATCTAAAGCGATCCAAGGTTTGTTTATAAAGAGGAACCACCGGCAAGGGAACATGACATGAGCTTGATTTATATCGTTGCTTAACATCCTCAACGTGGCATCTCTGCGTTGTTTTTTACGCTCATGAAGGCATATTATTAGTCTTGTGAATGAGATGTGGCTTTGATTTCAATTCTAGTTAGTTGTGGATCATATATGTTTCTTTCTGGGTAATTTAGTGTAAGCAAGGACTACGAAAAGTTTTAAATGGACGTTAGTTAGATTTATGGATATGTCGGGCGGTTAATAAGTACGTAACTTGTTCTGGAGAGCTACTTTTTTTTCTCATGAACTCTTTCTTTTTGGGTGTGGAAGAGAAACTTGTATTTTGTCCTATTTTCCAATTAATGCACTGCGGCCTTTATTGGGATAGCTTGATAACACAAACAAAGAGTTTAGCATTGGCCTTTAGAAAAAAAATGCATATGAAAACGTAGGAAATTATAATTGAGGTAAGTTAGATCAGACAGGGAGATTAAAAGGAGCCAGGAGGAGGAGGAAGAGGAGGAGGAGGAGATGGAAGAGATGAGTGGAGAGGTGAAGTCAAGGAGGAGCCAAGAGAAGGAGATTGTGTAGCACTGAAGGCGAGTCAGTTGGTCGGCCCCGGAGAGCAAGTAGTCCCGGGCACAACACGTCTTGACCCCTGACCCTCACGCCGCACCTTATGACTCTCGGCGCTGCCAAGGTAAAAGGAATACTATAAGGTAGTTTAGCGGGGGGGTGAGGGGGAGCCAGAAAACCTCTCCACCGCGCAAGTAGATGATGACGTCACCGAAAATATCGAGAGCAGGGTTCTGCGGGTCGAGAACTGTCAGTCACTCAAACACCAGTGTGTAGAGCGAAGCTCCGTTTTCTGATTAAAGGGGTAGCTAAGGCAGACAAATAACATAAAGATGCCAACAGTTTGTATAGTGCAGAAGTGCAATGCCGCAAGACGGAAAGGTGATAAAAATATTCATTTCTTTTCACTACCCAAAGAAAAAGATCTTAGAAAGAAATGGATTGAATTATGTGGCACACACAATAATCGGTCATCTGGATACGTATGCAGCCGTCATTTTGAAAGTAATGCATTTGAAAGAAACTTGAAATATGAGTTGTTTTGTTTGCCAGTGCCCCCAAGTCAAATTAAGTTCAAGAAAGGAGCAGTGCCTACACTTGGACTACCCACATTAACAAGTAAGTTGGTTCCTTTACTGTGTAACAAGTAAACTAGCATGAAGGTGGGGTGCTGTTTTGTAGGGTTCAGGCGTAATTGGTGCTATTTTTTGTTAATGTGTAGAATGCCATCATAAACTGATTTAATTAAAGAGTTAGTTATAAAGGTAACGAGGTAGTCCGTTGTTTATATAATACATATGTTCGGGCTCTATATTTAGATTATTGTATACATGCTTGGTCACCACATTATAGTCAGGATGTAAATATGTTAGGAGCAATTCAGAGGAGAGCAACTAGGATGATCCAAGCATTGAGACATCCAAGAGTAGGATGAGTTAAAGAGTTAAATAGATTTTCATTTGAGAGATGTCAAAGGGTAAATATATAGTTATATATATATATATATATATATATATATTTATATATATATATATATATATATATATATATATATATATATATATATATATATATATATATATAGATAGATAGATAGATAGATAGATAGATAGATAGATATATAGATATATACAAAACGTGTTTAAATAGTGACTATTTACATGTAAGTAGCTTCTTTACACTAGAACAGGAAAACAGGACTAGGAACCATGATAGCAACGTTAGGAAATAAGTAAAGTTAGGTCATGTCAACTTGAATTAGATTAGGTTAGATTAGGTTCCATACATAACACATTAGAAAGAAAAATCCATTTCACAAATTCACTATGCCTTTCATAAAGTTAACAAATACACACATTCCCTGTAACTTACACAAATGCACACCCACACAACTGACACATATACACATCCACACACATATATTATTTATTGATTAAATGTATGCAAATATTTTCCATTATTTAATAATATAAATATTTGCAAGCATGTGATATCAAACACATGTGTGTTTTCTATATATATATATATATATATATATATATATATATATATATATATATATATATATATATATATATATATATATATATATATATATACATATGTGTGTGTGTGTGTGTTTGTGTGTAGCAAAATAATAAAGTTGGCTAATGTATCCTATATATTACAGCTAGAGCCACACCTCCACAGGAAGAACCAGAGCATCACATCCAAGATGCTTTGACTGCACACACTGCTGGAGCTTCAAGTCAACTTATGAGTAAGTAGTAAGGGCTCTATAATATGGCCTTGATTTCTGGCTTCCCTTCCTATATGGAGGGAGATAGCCTTGGTGTGTGTGTGTTTGTGTGTGTGTGTGTGTGTGTGTGTGTGTGTGTGTGTGTGTGTGTGTGTGTGTGTGTGTGTGTGTGTGTGTGTGTGTGTGTGTGTGTGTGTATCTTCATTTATATGTTTCTGTGTTTAATAATATATTTATTTAATTCTGGCTAAATTATTTTTCATAATTCAATAATGTGATATCAAATGTTCATATCTGTCTTTCTAAAAGATAATACACATGGCTAATGTATCCCATATATCACAGCATGTGAGACAGTCATTGAGGTTCACCCTCAGCCACACCCTCCACAGGAAGAACTCCTACTAGAGCATCACATCCAAGATGCTTTGACTGCACACACCGCTGGACCTTCAAGTCAACCTAAGAGTAAGTAGTAAGCCCTTACATTGCTTGTGTGAAGAAATCTTCCTCAAGTTAAATAATAATGTAATAATACACTGGAAGACATGAGTGTTTGAGTGGGTGAGATGTTATGGGGGAGGATGTGTGTGGGAAACAGAGTAGCATGTGTGAAAAAAAAGAAATGGTGAGCAATAGTTGATTCTGTGCATGTATTAAAAAAAAAAAGTCAAAACATGTAATAGTAAATACAGAAGTCTACTTTTTTATATAAAATATAAATTAAGTATGAATATAGATTTTAACTATTTGCAATGAATCAATACTTAGATTCAAAACATTTGAAATATTTTATTATTCTTATAAAATTAATTTGCATGATTTGGTAATGTGATCAGTATTATTATTATTATTTTCTTTGCAGTTGTACATTTTACTCTATAGTATCTGGAAAATAGACATGCTCTGATTACTCTTATTATACATGAATAATAATTATTTAAATGCAGTTATGACTCATTCCTATATATATATATATATATATATATATATATATATATATATATATATATATATATATATATATATATATATATATATATATATATATAGATAGATAGATAGATAGATAGATAGATAGATAGATAGATAGATAGATAGATAGATGATAGATAGATAGATAGATATTGAAATCTTAGTAAATGTATTTATATTTCTTAATCAAAATATTTGTGAAACTACTTATGTATGTATCAAATCATATATTCATGCATTTTACCAGTAAATATAATACAATCAACTATTGTATCTTGAACATTACAGCTCCACCTGAAGAAGTTGGTGAAGTGTATCCAAGGCCACTCCTCCCACAGGAAGAACACCACTATCAAGAAACATGTACATCACCTGAACCCAAAAATAAGAAGATGCTGCAGTTCATTAAACGCATGTCATTCTACAACAAAGATCTTCACAAAGACTGACAAAAGTTACCAAAGAGAGAAATTATTATCGTGAAGAAATCAAGAAGTATCAGGAAATTATTAATAAATTACGGAATGAATTGGATAATGTCAGAGTTGAATGCCAGGAAAATGTTTCAAAAGCATTATCTAAAACATTTACAAAAAATCAAACAAAGTATTTTGTATCAAATAAAGCACATACTCAAGTGGGAGGAGGAAGACATTAGCAAAGCTTACTTACTTTACGATCCTTAAGCCCTAAGGCATACCGTTTCCTTAGAAACACTGGAACTTTCCACTGCCATCTCCTGCCACTATCAGTAAATGGGTATCAAAAGTTGTTGTGGAACCCGGAATTTTGTGTAATGTCATCCAACTTTTAGCTCACTATGCTCCAACAATGTGTGAATATGAGCGAATATGTGTTTTATCTTTTGATGAGTCTGCAGTTGCTCAAGCTTGGTCGTATGACTCTAAAAATGACAATATATATGAACCAAAACGGAGTGTGCAGTGTGCAATGCTTAGAGGGTTATTGAAGCCTTGGAAACAGCTGGTGTTTTACGATTTTGATTGTGATATGACTAAGAACATTTTAGATAACATTATTCATGAAGTTGAAACTGCAGGATTCATCGTTGCAGCAATTGTCAGTGACCTGGGGCCAAAGAATTTAGCTTTGTGGAAGCAGTTGAACATTAATGTAAATAACAGTTCTTTCCCAAACCCATTTGAATGTAAACGCCCAGTGTTCGTATTTGCTGACGTTCCCCACCTTATCAAACTTATCAGAAATAATCTATTAGACCATGGATTCACTCTGGATGGACAGTTAGAGCCAACGGTGACAAATAGCAGTATTAGAGAGTTAATAATAAGAAGTACACATGACCTAAAAACAATTCATCGTTTGTCATACAAACATATTGATGTACAGGGACCTAAAAGAATGAACGTTCGTTTAGCTGCCCAATTACTATCACAAAGTACAGCAAAATCTATTGAGTACTTTGGAAGGAAAGGTCTTCTAAAGAGCAAGGACTGGGAGGATACAAGTAATTGCATAAGTTTAGTTGATGCATGGTTTGATGTGTTTAATGCCAAAACACCTCATGGAGATAAAGGGTCTAGGGCTAGTTTTGGCATGCATTTGGAAAGTCAAACACACGTTCTAAACAAAATGTTACAAACTATCAGGAATATGAAAGTTGGTGGTAAAGACCGCATGTATCCATTTCAGAAAGGAGTAATTGTATCCTCTCAGTCTTTGTTGGGACTGTATGAATTCCTAAGGAATAAGTTTGGAGTCACCTATATTATAACATACAGATTAAATCAGGACTGCCTAGAACACATGTTTGGTTACTTGAGACAAATGGGAGCTTGTTATCAACACCCCTCTCCACTTCAGTTGACATACAGAATAAGATCGTTTCTTCTTGGCAGAAACTGTGAACTGGTAGGGAGCAACTACAATATCACAAAAGTAACTCAAGATAATTCTCTATCTGAGGGGCCACTTCCTGTGACAGAACATTGTGACTCTGATAGTGACACACCTGATATTGACACTCTTGAGTCAGAATTGATGATTTCAGCAATGCTTTTCTCCTCTGACTCACAATATGCTATCGAAAGCAAGGATGAAAGTAATGAGTTACATAATTTAGAAAAAGAGGAATTAGAAGAAAGTATGGAAACAGAGGGTTTAAGGTACGTAGGGGTTTTATTGCCTACAAATTTCCTAAATATTCATATCTTGGCACTAATGTAAACCCTGATGATAAGACATGGATTGGGAAAGTCTGTAGAAGAAAAGGAAAGTTGATGACACCATCAAATGATTTGTTTGAACAACTAAGATTAATGGAAAAATTATTTGAAATCTACCATGGCAAGAAATCACTAAAATCAGGAGGAAAGCCATCAAAAGTTAACTACACTAATATGCAAACGTGTAAATTTGCCTGAAGATGTTGTACACTACTTGTTAGGTGCAGAGTTTATTTTAGAATAAGAATTCTTAACAGAGAAATTGAAAGATTTAAGAAAATGAAATATAAACTCTCAAAACACATCAGATAATGAAAGAGCGCTTAAATACCTACATACATACATACATATATATATATATATATATATATATATATATATATATATATATATATATATATATATATATATATATATATATATATATATATATATATATATATATATATATATATATATTTATTTATTTATTTATTTATTTATTTATTTCATGTGTTTGAGGTGAGGGTAGTAATGAAGATATTTCATATGAATAATATTTAGAACGGTTAGGTGCCTCTTATTTTCCCCGTTGTTGATTATATGTCAATAAAATATACAGGTATAATATTTTGTGAGTGTGAGGGTGAAAAATTTTTAGCATACTTCACTATATTTGTATTAAGTGGCTTTAATACAAGTAATCATTTTGCCGTCCTCAATTTCTTATAATCCTCATTCTACATTTAAACCTAACAATGAAAAAATAGCTCTACAAATATTTTTTTCTCTCTCTCTCTCTCTCTCTCTCTCTCTCTCTCTCTCTCTCTCTCTCTCTCTCTCTCTCTCTCTCTCTCTCTCTCTCTCTCTCTCTCTCTCTCTCTCTCTCTCTCTCTCTCTCTCTCTCTCTCTCCCCACCTCTGGATTTCCTATGACGTCACGGTGGAGGTGCGCGGAGGGGGTGTGCCTAAACTACCTTATAGTATTCCTTTTACCTTGGGCGCTGCTATCAGGGCCGTCTAATAGGCGCACCTAACAGTACCATAGCCGATCCAGGATTCAGGACGTTTCCTAAGTTAAAGAAGGTAATGTTATACTTGTATTTCGTAAAGAATCCTTATAACCAAAAACAAACTAAAATTATGAGTATTCTTTTTCTTGAACACAACATTCATTAAACAACAGAACAATAATATGAAAATACGTATAGCTACCGTTGCCAGATTGTCGTACTCAGGGCATAATATTTAACGGTTTCTGACGCCTAACTATTGCCAAGAAACATCAGGATCTTACTCTTTTAACGATAACTATAAATTAGTTTCGTTTTTTGAGCCCAAAAGACAGTTTTGGGGCAGGAAGTCGGGAAATATAATCGGCTGAGTACGACAATCTGGCAATAATCTGTGGCCGAGGCAGCAGCAGCCTGCCATATTGCGGGTGTCAGATACCTAAAATAGCATACTTTTACTGCGTAAAGCAGGTGATGTCACTTATTGTGACTTCGTGAGCTTTCATATTTATCTATTTGTGTATGTTTCATGGTGCCAAAACTTAAATTACTAGTTTCATTTTTACCAGTGACACGAATTTGTGACTGTTTATCACAATAGAATTTCACTCTAATACGTGAATCAGACTCCACAGAAATGTTAGCAGTGTGTGTATGAATGAATACAAAGATAAGCACATACTTTGACTTACCTCCAGGATGGCTCGTGGATCATTAATAAATGAAAACAAAATATCCGGCTAAGCTACTCTTTAGCCATTACCTTTAATGGCGCCCAAAAAACAGTCCCTTCGCCAAGTTTGTACCCCACATTTGGTGATGTCATAAGAACATAGGAACATAAGAACGCAGGAGTCTACAAGAGGCCGGTAGGCCTGTACGAGGCAGCTCCTTTGACCCTAACCTCCCGTGTATCTAACCCCACCTAATATCACTGTCCATGAATTTATCTAGTCTATTTTTGAATGTGACAATTGTATTGGCACTCACCACATGACTGCTAAGCCTATTCCACTCATCCACCACCCTGTTAGTAAACCAATTTCTGCCTATGTCCCTGTTGAATCTGAATTTATCCAGTTTAAACCCGTTACTTCGTGTCCTACCCGGTTCTCTTACCAACAAAACCTTATGAATGTCTCCCTTATTAAAGCCCTTCATCCATTTATAAACCTCGATCATGTCTCCACGCACCCTTCGCCTTTCTAGAGAATGCAAGTTTAAGAGAGGGAGGGAAAGCAGATTGCAGTGTCGGGAAGGTGTTGCTAATGGTAATACACACACACACACACACACACACACACACACACACACACACACACACACACACACACACACACACACACACACACACATTCCGAACGCCTCTTTAACTACATATTCATATTTGCTAAATAAAAGAAAAGTGTTTTCAGATATGGTTTTCATACAGTTCTTGGAAGCGTGATAAGAATTAGCGTAAACATAGGGCGTCTCTCTCTCTCTCTCTCTCTCTCTCTCTCTCTCTCTCTCCTCTGTGCGAGAAGCGAATTATCACTAATAAAGTCCACCTTGGTTTAATAGCGAAATTAAACACTCAGTCAAGGAGAGAAAATTGTCTTACAGGTTAAAGAAAGAGCAAAGCACGCCCGAAAACATTAGACTATACAATGATGCCAGGCGACGAGTAAACAGATTAGTGCGTCAGGCAAAGCGTAGATATGAAGAAAATCTTGCAGCCAACTGGACAAATAATCCGAACTCCGTCTTCAGTTACATAAATAACAGACAGTCGATCAGAAGTGGAATTGGACCTTTAACAAACAGCGACGGTGCACTAGTGACTGACAGCCAACACTTTGCAAACCTATTAAACAATTACTTTTCCTCGGTGTTTAATAACAACAGTCCTCCCACCACCACCAACACCAGTACTAATGTAAATCGAGCATGCATTGTCTAACTTTGAAATAAAACCCGATGAAGTCCTTAAAGCCCTCAAATCACTCCAAAACAAATAAAAGTCCTGGACCTGACAGTATATCCAACTCTGCTGAAAGAAACAAGAGCAAAATACTCTCCCCCTCACAACCGTATTCAATATGTCCTTGCGACAAGGCATCGTCCCTTCAGATTGGAAAAAGGCTAACGTGACACCGATTTTTAAGAAAGGAGACAAAAAAGTACCAGGTAATTACAGGCCCATTAGTCTAACTTCGGTTGTAGGTAAGCTACTTGAGGGCATAATTAGAGACAAAATTCTGAGTTACCTTGAAAGCCACTCATTAATTGGGGACTCACAACATGGCTGCCGAAACAAAAGATCACAAAGGAAGAACAAACAACAGCAGACCTGCTGGTCCTTACGAGGTTTTTTGTGACAAGCTACACTAACTATCTAATCAAAGGTGGAAGATGAAGGACAGCAAAGGCGAAGGCTCCTCCCCACCCCCCCATCCCTCCAGCCAAAGCTGGCAGGAAAGGAAAAAGAACCATGCAGCATGGAAAAACTGCATGGAATTTATGTAGGAAAGAGGAAAGAACTACCATTACTGCTACCACTAACCGGGCGATAAAAGCGGACAAGGACACCAGTATTCGAAAGAACTTAACGTTATTACGACAATGAGTAATATCTTAGTTGCTGGTTGGATTCAAAACACTTGTCTAATCTATTCTTGAAGGCCGTAACTGTTGTACTATCAACGACATCACAAGGTAGAGAGTTACAAACATTAACAACTCGATTGAAGAAGAAGTGCTTAGCTTCGTGCGACGAGAATCTTTTACCACTTATCTTCAAATTGTGATTTCTTCTTGTTCTATTTGATCGATCAATTGTAAAGTAATCTTCCGCATTAATATCACTGAATCCTTTGAACATTTTAAACACTTCTATTAGATCGCCTCGCATTCTTCGTTTTGATAGGCTGAATAAATTTACTTCTTTAAGCCTTTGTTCATATGACAAATTTCTCAACCTAGGATTCATCTTTGTTACTCTTCGTTGGACCCGTTCCAACTTTTCTATGTCTTTTCTGTAGTAGGAAGACCAAAACTGTACACAGTACTCTAGACGGGGTCGAACCAACGAATTATACAGTTTTAATATTACTTTTTCCGATTTATTATTAAAGACTCGTCCGATGATGCTGACCGGGCTTTAAATCGCTTGATATAGTGATTCCAAGATCCTTTTCTTTACTTACTGCAGAAAGTTGTTGGCCATTCATTACGTACCGAACGCGATTGTTATTTTTTCCGATGTGCAGCACTTTACATTTGTCAACGTTAAATTTCATTTGCCATTGATTGGCCCAACGTGCAAGTCGATCTAGATCTGATTGTAAAGCTTCTTCGTCGAGTATCGCAGTTACTTTACTAGCAATTTTTGTGTCATCAGCAAATTTTGATACTTTGCAAGTGAGCCCTTCATCGATATCATGAACATAAATTAAGAAGAGCATGGGGCCAAGCACTGATCCTTGAGGTACGCCGCCTCTGACATAGAGCCAGTTAGATGTAACACCGTTTAGAACTACTCTCTGTTTCCGCTCAGAGAGCCAGTCCGCAAGCCAATATTGTGAATGTTACTCAAGATACTGTGCGCCAATAGTTTGCTGAGCAATCGTTGGTGGGGGACCTTATGAAATGCCTTTTGAAAATCCAGATATATGATATCTACTGATCTGTTTTCATTGAACACCTCAAAAATATAATGAAAAAAATCAAGTAAGTTAGTTAAACACGAACGTTTACTACGGAAGCCATGTTGCGAGTTATTTATTATATTATTTTCTTCGAAGAATTTCACCATATTGTCGCGAATGATAGTCTTCATTAACTTACAAACAATAGATGTCAGGCTAATTGGTCGATAGTTTTCTGGATGAGACTAGTCCCCTTTTTTGAAAATTGGTGTGACATTTGCAAGTTTCCAATCCGACGGAACTTTTCCAGCTGTTAAAGATTTATTGAATATGATGGAGAGCGGTTTACAAATTTGATGTTTGATTTCTTTTAAGACCCTAGGGGTAATTTTGTCTGGACCAGGAGCTTTGCTTACTTTAATCTTTTCAATTGTGCGTAAAATGTCACTTTCTACGATGAGCACGCCACTTAACATCTTTTCGGTCCTAACCTCCAGCGGTTGAGGTGATAAACAATCTTCGTCGGTAAATACAGATGCGAAAAAGTTATTTAGGATTGCAGCCATTTCATTTTCATCGTTCGTGTGGTTACCATTTTCATTAGCAAGCGGTCCGATACCACAAGTGAGTGACTTTTTATTATTTACATAGCTGAAAAATTCTTTAGAATTAGATTTACTTGTTTCCGCTATATATTCTTCAAGATTTTTCTTGCTTCGTGTTATTAATTTCTTGGTTTCGCGGCGAATTCTGTCCAACTCTAGTTTGTCAGCCTCGCTCTGAGATGATATGTACCTACTGTATACGCGTTTTTTAAGAGATAGGCTATTTTGAATTTCGTTATTCCACCATTTGGGTTTCTTCTTAGTAGCTGAACGTCTGTTACGATAGGGTACGCATATGCTTATGGCATTGTTCAATATTGTGGTGATCCTGTCTATCAAACCTATTAACCTTTTATAACGACCTCTTCACTTTTTATGACGTAACCAAATCACTGGACGTAGTCTATCTTGATTTCCAGAAAGCGTTTGATAAAGTCCCGCATCATAAATTACTTTACAAATTAAAGCAAATAGGTATTGACGGTCAAGTAAACCAATGGATCAAGAATTGGTTGAGCAACAGACAACAAAGAGTTGTGATTGACGGATTTAACTCAGAGTGGGCGCCGGTCACTAGTGGCGTCCCTCAGGGCTCGGTTCTTGGCCCAGTGCTCTTCATTATTTACATCAACGACGTGGATGTTGGACTCAATAACCGCATTAGTAAATTTGCAGACGACACAAAGATTGGTAACTCGGTTCTGACTGACAAAGACAGGCAAAGCCTCCAAGAGGATTTGCACAAAATTTCAGCTTGGTCGGATAGATGGGAGATGCCCTTTAACGTAGACAAGTGCCAGGTCCTTCAAGTTGGAACGAGGAATAAGAAGTTCGAATACGAAATGCGCGGCGTTAAACTCAAAAGCGTTCAGTGCGTCAAGGACTTGGGGGTCAAAATCGCGTCAAACCTCAAATTCTCACAGCAATGCATCGATGCAGCAAATAAAGCGAACAGAATGTTGGGCTTCATTAAAAGAAACTTTGTATTCAAGAATAAAGATGTAATACTCCCGCTCTACAACAGTTTAGTCAGACCCCACTTGGAATATGCGGTACAGTTTTGGTCTCCCCACCATGCAAAGGATATTGCTAAATTAGAAGGTGTTCAGCGTCGGGCATCGAAAATGATCCCTTCCTTGCGCAACAAATCCTACGAAGAAAGACTTTCTACCCTTAACATGTTCTCTCTTGAGAAACGTCGCCTCCGAGGAAAACTGATCGAATGTTTTAAAATACTTAATGGTTTCACGAATGTAGACAGACCAACATTGTTTATGATCGATGACACTTTGCGCACGAGGAACAATGGCGTAAAACTCAGATGTAGACAAGTAAATTCAGACTGCACCAAATTTTTCTTCACCAACGTTGTGGTGCGAGAATGGAATAAGCTTCCACCATCAGTGGTCCAGTGTAACACGATTGACTCCTTCAAAAATAAGCTCGACCGTCACTTCCTTCAACTTAATATCAACTAGAGTAGAAATGCAACGTTTTGAGTCTTCTGATTAATGTAAAATCACTGAGGTTTGGGGACAGACCACCAAGTCTGGACCATGGGGGTCTGTGTGGTCTGATTTTCTATAAATCTGTAAATATCTCTCATACTCCTCCACTTCCCCCTTTCTCTTCCGCCTCCGTTTCCCCTTTCTCTCTCTCTCTCTCTCTCTCTCTCTCTCTCTCTCTCTCTCTCTCTCTCTCTCTCTCTCTCTCTCTCTCTCTCTCTCTCTCTCTCTCTCTCTCATACTCCACTTCCCCCTTTCTCTTCCTCCTCCGTTTCCCCCTCTTTCTCTCTCTCCATCTCCCCCCCCCCTCTCTCTCTCCCCCTTAGCTCTGCCATACCCACTATCATCACCACCACCACCACCACCATCACCACCACCATCACCACCTTCATTATCAGCATGCCAGTCTCCACCATAAAATCCACATACACGAAAGCAACACGTTTTCTCATCGTTATTGTCATGTGGTTGTCTTATTGAGTTTAATGTTTAGGGCTATATTGTTAATACTAAATCTCTCCCCCGATACACATGGTGGAGGAGGGAGGACAGGTGGAGGTGGCGAGAGGGAAGGGTGGAGAGAGACTAGCGGGGGTGGAGGAGGTGGCTGGGGGGATAACTACTTGCTTTCCGGGGTGTGGGTAAGGAGAGTGGGGGAGGGGACGGGTGGGGGGAAGTGCTCGTTACCTTCACGGAATATATATTTGGTATCATTTATTCACATTAAATACGTCAACTTTCCCGTGACTGACGAAAGCAAAATGATTAGGCTGGAAAAAAGTTGATTACACCAATATCTAGACGACTTAGAATCCTAGTGCGCCTGCGCCCTTGCAGGTCCTTTTATTCATCTGTGATTGGTTTAGGCACGATGGAGATGCTCAGTGATTGGTCAGGGGTCACTAAGGCTTGCTTTGGTCCACATTGGAACGAAGTCACGGAGTACGGGCGACACGGCTCTGTCACTCCTCGGTGTATTTTTAACCTTTTTCCTGTGCTCCAGCGTCTGCAGCGATCCTGAATGGTGAGAATAGCGGCGATTGTGTGGCAGGATGTGTTAGGGGTGAGGGGGGGCGGGGGGCGTGCTAATTAACAGGACAGGTGACTATTGCTTGCAGGTGAGGGACTACAAGGAGATCGCCCACCTCGTGTTCAAAGTTCAGGGTCGGGGTGGGCCCGTGTGGCGGTCTGGGTCACTGTGGTTTGCATGGTAGGGGTGAGAGGGGGCTGGGTGTGTGGTAAGTAACGGGACAGTTACTTTGCTTGCAAGAGGGAGCCCGCCCGCCCTCCTCATGTTCAAATTTCATAGCAGGCGTAGGTCCGTGTGGTGGTTATGAGCGAGTGCCTGAACTGTCCGCTTGGGAACTTAGGAGGCCTGCCGTAGCTTAGGCTGAACCATCCCGTGAAGCCTCGGAGCCCTTGGTAATGAACGTCCGTATCGGGGAGAGGGGAGGCAAAGGGAGGGAGGAGGAGGGAGAAGGGAGGGTTGGAGAAAGGACCGTAAGATGTATAGGAGAGAGAGAGAGAGAGAGAGAGAGAGAGAGAGAGAGAGAGAGAGAGAGAGAGTAACGACCCAACACTCTGTACAGTGGTCTGGGTCACTGTGGGTTGCTTCGGGTCAGGTAGGAGGGGGGGGGTGTTAAATAAAGGAACAGGTGACTGATGCTCGTGAGGGACTGGAGGGAGGCCCGTGTGTGGTGGTCTGGGTTGCTATAGGGTGCATGACCTAAGATGGTTGACTGTTAGGGAGATGTTTGGGGAAGCAGAACTATTAGTAAGGAGAACTGGAGGGGGCAGTAACGTGGAAATGATCGTCACGGGTAGACTGGCTGGCTGGCGGGCTACTCGTTAGTGCAGAAAGTAGAGATTTACCACAGCAGATTTACTCTTTAAGGTACGAAAGGTAATGACAGTGTGACGAGGGCTGTTCACGGTAATGATGACCAGCGGGAAGCAAGCAAAGCGTTCAAGGTGATAGACAGCAACAGGATGTCATTTTGGGGGCGGAAATGCCGTGCTGACGGGGCGGCACTGTACTGGTGGGTGATGGGAGAGTGAGAGTCTTGGGGCAGCGGCGGCACGGGGATTGGAGGCCGCGAGAAGTGGTGGTGGTGACGGCGATTGCATGATTGGTGTGTGTGTGTGTGTGTGTGTGTGTGTGTGTGTGTGTGTGTGTGTTGCTTGTTTAGTGTCGCCACCGGATAACACCTGTACAGTAACCTCACTACAGCATTCTCTCTCTCTCTCTCTCTCTCTCTCTCTCTCTCTCTCTCTCTCTCTCTCTCTCTCTCTCTCTCTCTCTCTCTCTCTCTCTCTCTCTCTCTCTCTCTCTATCTCAGATGAATCAGTGACAGTCTAACTGAAGTGCACCGAAGACCAGTTCTTTTCCCTCCTCGCTCAGTCTCTCGGCCGAACCACAGACCATCTCCTCTTCCTCCTCCTCCTCTTCTTCTTGTTCCTCCTTCATCTCCTTGCTCTTCCTCCTCTTCTTCTTGTTCCTCCTTCATGTCCTTGCTCTTCCTCCTCTTCTTCTTGTTCCTCCTTCATCTCCTTGCTCTTCCTCCTCTTCTTCTTGTTCCTCCTTCATCTCCTTGCTCTTCCTCCTCTTCTTCTTGTTCCTCCTTCATCTCCTTGCTCTTCCTCCTCTTCTTCTTGTTCCTCAAAAATCTCCTTGCTCTTCCTCCTCTTCTTCTTGTTCCTCCTTCATCTCCTTGCTCTTCCTGAACTCCTCTTCTTGTTCCTCCTTCATGTCCTTGCTTCCTCCTCTTCTTCTTGTTCCTCCTTCATCTCCTTGCTCTTCCTCCTCTTCTTCTTGTTCCTTCTTCATGTCCTTGCTCTTCCTCCTCTTCTTCTTGTTCCTCCTTCATCTCCTTGCTCTTCCTCCTCTTCTTCTTGTTCCTCCTTCATCTCCTTGCTCTTCCTCCTCTTCTTCTTGTTCCTCCTTCATGTCCTTGCTCTTCCTCCTCTTCTTCTTGTTCCTCCTTCATCTCCTTGCTCTTCCTCCTCTTCTTCTTGTTCCTCCTTCATGTCCTTGCTCTTCCTCCTCTTCTTCTTGTTCCTCCTTCATCTCCTTGCTCTTCCTCCTCTTCTTCTTGTTCCTCCTTCATGTCCTTGCTCTTCCTCCTCTTCTTCTTGTTCCTCCTTCATGTCCTTGCTCTTCCTCCTCTTCTTCTTGTTCCTCCTTCATCTCTTGCTCTTCCTCCTCTTCTTCTTGTTCCTCCTTCATCTCCTTGCTCTTCCTCCTCTTCTTCTTGTTCCTCCTTCATCTCCTTGCTCTTCCTCCTCTTCTTCTTGTTCCTCCTTCATGTCCTTGCTCTTCCTCCTCTTCTTCTTGTTCCTCCTTCATCTCCTTGCTCTTCCTCCTCTTCTTCTTGTTCCTCCTTCATCTCCTTGCTCTTCCTCCTCTTCTTCTTGTTCCTCCTTCATGTCCTTGCTCTTCCTCCTCTTCTTCTTGTTCCTCCTTCATCTCCTTGCTCTTCCTCCTCTTCTTCTTGCTCCTCCTTCATCTCCTTGCTCCTCCTCCTCCTCCTCTTCTTCGTGTTCCTCCTTCATCTCCTTGCTCCTCCTCCTCCTCCTCTTCTTCTTGTTCCTCCTTCATCTCCTTGCTCCTCCTCCTCCTCCTCTTCTTCTTGTTCCTCCTTCATCTCCTTGCTCCTCCTCCTCCTCCTCTTCTTCTTGTTCCTCCTTCATCTCCTTACTCCTCCTCCTCTTCTTCTTGTTCCTCCTTCATCTTGCTCTTCCTCCTCTTCTTCTTGTTCCTCCTTCATGTCCTTGCTCTTCCTCCTCTTCTTCTTGTTCCTCCTTCATCTCCTTGCTCTTCCTCCTCTTCTTCTTGTTCCTCCTTCTTGTCCTTGCTCCTCCTCCTCTTCTTCTTGTTCGTCCTTCATCTCCTTGCTTCTCCTCCTCTTCTTCTTGTTCCTCCTTCATCTCCTTGCTCTTCCTCCTCTTCTTCTTGTTCCTCCTTCATCTCCTTGCTCTTCCTCCTCTTCTTCTTGTTCCTCCTTCATCTCCTTGCTTCTCCTCCTCTTCTTCTTGTTCCTCCTTCATCTCCTTGCTCTTCCTCCTCTTCTTCTTTTACCTCCTTCATCTCCTTGCTTCTCCTCCTCTTCTTCTTGTTCCTCCTTCATCTCCTTGCTCTTCCTCCTCTTCTTCTTGTTCCTCCTTCATCTCCTTGCTTCTCCTCCTCTTCTTCTTGTTCCTCCTTCATCTCCCTGCTCTTCCTCCTCTTCTTCTTGTTCCTCCTTCATCTCCTTGCTGCTCCTCCTCTTCTTCTTGTTCCTCCTTCATCTCCTTGCTTCTCCTCCTCTTCTTCTTGTTCCTCCGTCATCTCCTTGCTCTTCCTCCTCTTCTTGTTCCTCCTTCATCTCCTTGCTCTTCCTCCTCTTCTTCTTGTTCCTCCTTCATCTCCTTCCTCCTCCTCCTCCTCCTCGTCATTCTCCTTCTCCTCCAGTTTGTTCTTGTTCTTTTTCCTCCTGCTGCCTCTCCTACTCCTCTTCTTCCTTCCCTCCTCTCCTCCTGCTTTTTCTCTCCTCTTCCTCCTCGTCATTCTTCTTCTTCTTCTCCTATTCCTTTTCCTTCTCATGTTTGTCCCTTTCTTTTTATTTTCCTCCTGTTGCTCCTCTTTTTTTTTTTTTCCTTCTCCATCTCCTCCTGTTCCTCCTCCTCCTCCTCCTCCTCCTCCTCCTGTTCGTTCTTCCCGTCCCTCTTCTCTTCTCATTGCTTTGATTTTATTTTGTTTGTCTTCTTCATGTTAGTTTTTTTTCTTGTTGTAAGTTTGGTTTTCCTTCTGCTCCTTTTATTTTTGTTACTGTTTTATTATCGTTGATCTGTTTTCTTTATTTTTCTTTTATTTTTTATTATTATTCGTTTTATAATCAACTTTCGGTATCATTATTATCAAGATCTTTTCACCTTTAAGGAGGAGACGATGGATACCTCTAATAATTGTACGCCTTACTTTATCTTACCTTACCTTACCTTACCTTACCATACCCACCTCTCCTTACCTTACCTTACCTTACACAACCTTACCTCACTTCACCTTACCTTACCTTATCTTCCTCTACCTTACCTTACCTTACCTTACCTTACCTTACCATACCCACCTCTCCTTACCTTACCTTACCTTACACAACCTTACCTCACTTCACCTTACCTTACCTTATCTTCCTCTACCTTACCTTACCTTACCTTACCTTACCTTATCTTACTCTACCTTACCTTACTCTATCTACCTTACCTTCCTTAACCTTACCTTACCACCTTACATAACCTTACCTTACCTTACCTTACCATACCCACCTCTCCTTACCTTACCTTACCTTACACAACCTTACCTTCCTTAACCTTACCTTACCTTACCTTACATAGTCTTACCTTACCTTATCTTACCTTACCTTACTTTACCTTACCATACCCACCTCTCCTTACCTTACCTTACCTTACGTAACCTTACCTTATCTTACCTTACCTTACCTTACCATACCCACCTCTCCTTACCTTACCCTACCTTACACAATCTTACCTCACTTCACCTTACCTTACCTTACCTTACTCTATCTACCTTACCTTCCTTAACCTTACCTTACCTTACCTTACCTTACCTTACCTTACATAGCCTTACCTTACCTTACCTTATCTTACCTTACCTTACCTTACCTTACCATACCCACCTCTCCTTACCTTACCTTACCTTACACAACCTTATCTCACTTCACCTTACCTTACCTTACCTTACTCTATCTACCTTACCTTCCTTAACCTTATCTTGCCTTACCTTACATAACCTTACCTTACCTTACCTTACTCTATCTACCTTACCTTCCTTAACCTTATCTTGCCTTACCTTACATAACCTTACCTTATCTTACCTTACCTTACCTTACCTTACCTTACCTTACCATACCCACCTCTCCTTACCTTACCTTACCTCACTTCACCTTACCTTACCTTATCTTACTCTATCTACCTTACCTTCCTTAACCTTACCTTACCTTACCTTACATAACCTAACCTTACCTTACCTTACCTTACCTTACCTTCCTTCCTTCACACGTCCCAGGCTCTCACACTTTATGAACTCAACATTTTTTCTCCCTAATGCTCACAAGATGGAGATAACTCACACCACTTGAGTATTTGAACCTTTTTTTCCTGTCCCTTCTTGAGCCTTTACCGAGTTCTTCTTCCTTCACGCCACTCTCGAGATGGCGATGGTCGATACCACTAATTTTACGTTTAGCCTTCACACGTCCAGACTCGCCTCACCATTATGAGGTTTGCGCCGTTTTCCCGTGGAGAGGATCAGCGGTAATCTGCTTGAAAATATCCAGTAGCGAGATTGATTATTACGGTCTGGGAAGCGGTGGCGAGAGGGGAGAGGTAGGAGGGAGGGTCCAAGGAGCAGCCAAGGTCCCAGAGTGATCATATCTCATCAGCTGATTCCCCAAAGCCGGGTCTCAGCGCAGGCGGCGAGGCGGCAATGCTCCCTGTCTTGTCCTGTCCGGTGGCTGTGTGTCGGGGTGTTGGCGTGTGGCTGGGAGGGGGAGAGAGGGAGGTGGGTGAGATAAGCTGTGAGGAAATCGATGTGGGGGAAAGATAGCACATTAGGAAGATCAAGAGTGGGTTGAGAGAAGGTGTGAAGACATTAAGTAGTCGAAAGATAACTCAAAGGAATATGAGGAGGAGGTTGAGATGAACTGTGAGGGATCGAAATAAGGAAAATTAGGATTAGAAAGAGGAAAGAGTTGAGAGATGCTTTTAAGTAGATGGAAGTGGAGGAAAGGTGGCACATATTGAAAGACACACACACACACACACACACACACACACACACACACACACACACACACACACACACACACACACACACACACACACACACACACACACACACAAACAATAATTAAAATTCATATCTCTCTCTCTCTCTCTCTCTCTCTCTCTCTCTCTCTCTCTCTCTCTCTCTCTCTCTCTCTCTCTCTCTCTCTCTCTCTCTCTCTCTCTCTCTCTCTCTCTCTCTCTCTCTCTCCCTCTCTCTCTCTCGCTCCCTTCTGTTATGTATTTATGCCGAGGGGAGGCGGAGAGTGTGAAGGATCCATCAGTGGGCGCTGGCAAGGAGGAGATGTGGTTGTCGTGTTACCAGTCGACGAAATGCATTTATGGGTTAGCGTGGAGAGCCGAGAAGGCCCAACGGTGACCCCCTTCTCTCTCTCTCTCTCTCTCTCTCTCTCTCTCTCTCTCTCTCTCTCTCTCTCTTCCTTCCTCTCTCTCTTTCTCTCTTTCTCTTTCTCTCTCTCTCATTCTCTCTCTCTCTCTCTCTCTCTCTCTCTCTCTCTCTCTCTCTCTCTCTCTCTCTCTCTCTCTCTCTCTCTCTCTCTCTCTCTCTCTCTCTCTCTCTCTCTCTCTCTCTCTCTCTCTCTCTCTCTCTTTCTTTCTCTCTCTCTCTCTCTCTCTCTCTCTCTCTCCTCCTTCTCTCTCTCTCTCTCTCCTCCTCCCTTCCTCTCTCTCTCAGGTTTCAAGTCACAGAAAAGGATCGCAATGCATTCGTCGATTCCCCATTATGCGTCGCAGAAACAGCCAAATATATTATTTCTCCTCTGCCATATTATACATATTTATACATTGGTACATCTGTTATGTATTTATGCCGAGGAGGCGGAAGCGTGAAGAGAGATCCATCAGTGGGCACCAAGGCAGGAGAGGCAGGGGGTGTCGTGTGCTGCCAGTCGACGAGAAGCCATTTGTAGGTTAGCGCGGAGAGCTGAGAAGGCCTCAACGATGACCCCCCCTTCCTTCCTCTCCTTCCTTTCTCTCTCTTCCTCCCTCTCCTCCTCCCTTCCTTCCTTCCTTTCCTTCCTCCCTCAAAGAGTTCCTATAAAGAGATCCTTCCTTTTCTCTCCTTCCTCCTCCTCTCTTCCTGCAGCACCTCCCTCTCCGTGAATCTCTCTTCCTTCCTTCCTTTTCTCTTCTTCCTTCCTTCCTTTCCTCCTCTTCCTTCCTTCCTCCGAGGGCGGAAGCGTGAAAGGATCATCAGTGGGCACCAGAGCAAGGCAGTTGTCTTGCCCTTCCTCCCTTCTTCCTTCCTTCCTTTTCTCCTCTTCCTTCCATTCCTTTTTCCTTCCTCCTCCTTCCTTCCTCTTCCCTCCTCCTCTTCCCTTCCTTTTCTCCTCTTCCTTTCTCCTCCTCTTCCTTCCTTTTCTCCTCTTTCTTCCTCTCCTCCTCCTCTTCCTTCCTTCCTTTTCTCTTTCCCCCCCTTCCTTCCTCTCCTCCTCCTCTTCCTTCTTCTTTCCTCCTCTTCCCTTCCTTCTTCCCTTTTCTCCTCTTCTTCCTCCTCCCTCTCCTTACCTTTTCTCCTCCTCTTCCCTCCTCCTCCTCTTCCTTCCTTCCTTTTCTCCTCTTCCTTCCTCTCTCCTCCTCTTCCTTCCTTTCTCCTCCTTCCTTCCTCCTTTTCTCCTCTTCCCTTTCCCCCTTCCTCCTTTCTCCCTCTTCCTTCCTCTCCTCCTCCTCTTCCTTCCTTCCTTTTCTCCTCTTTCTTCCTCTCTCTCCTCTTCCTTCCTTCCTTTCTCCTCTTCCTTCCTCTCCTCCTCCTCTTCCCTTCCTTTTCTCCTCCTTCCTCTCCTCCTCCTTCCTTCCCTCCTTTCTCCTCTTCCTTCCTCCTCCTCCTCTTCCTTCCTTCCCTTTTCTCCTCTTCCTTCCTCTCCTCCTCCTCTTCTTCCTTCCTTTCTCTCCTCTTCCTGCCTCTCTCCTCCTTTTCCTTCCTCCTTTCTCCTCTTTTCTTCCTCTCCTCCTCCTCTTCCTTCCTTCCTTTCTCCTCTTTCTTCCTCTCCTCTCTCTTCCCTTCCTTTTCTCCTCTTTCTTCCCTCTTCTCTCCTCTTCCTTCCTTCTTTATACCTCTTTCTTCCCTCTCTCCCTCCTCTTCCTTCCCTTCCTTTCCCTCTCTCCTCCTCTCTTCCTTCCTTCCTTTTCCTCTTCCTTCCTCCTCCTCCTCTTCCTTCCTTCTCCTTTCTCCTTTCCTCTCCTCCTTCCTTCCATCCCTTTCTCCCTCTTCCTTCCTCCTTCACTAACTACCTCCCGACTTCTTTTCCTCCTCCTTCCTTCCTTCCTTTTCTCCTCTTCCTTCCCCTCCTCCTCCTCTTCCTTCCTTTTTCTCCTCTTCCTTCTTCTCTCCTCCTCCTCTTCCTTCCCCCCTTGTCTCTTCTCCTCCTCTTCCTTCCTTCCTTTCTCCTCTTCCTTCTCCATCTCTTCATTCCTTCTTTCCTCTTTAACTACTCCTCCTCTTCTCTCCTCTTTTCTCCTCCTCTTCCTCTCCTCCTCCTCTTCCTTTTCTCCTCCTCTTCCTTCCTTCCTTTTCTCCTCTTCTTCTCTCCTCCTCCTCTTCCTTCCTTCCTTTTCCTCCTCTTCCTTCTTCATTTCTTTCTCTTCTTTTCCTCTCCCCTCTTCCTTCCTCTCCTCTCTCTTCCTCTTTCCTTTCTCTCTTCCTCCTCCTCTTCCTCTTCCTTCCTTTTCTCCTCTTCCTCCCCTCCTCCTCTTCCTTCCTTCCTTTTCTCCTCTTTCTTCCTCCTCCTCCTCTCTTCCTTCCTTTTCTCCTCTTTCTTCCTCTCCTCCTCCTCTTCCTTCCTTCATTTTCTCCTCTTTATTCCTCGCCTCCTCCTCTTCCTTCCTTCCTTTTCTCTTCTTTCCTCTCCTCCTCCCTCTTCCTTCCTTCCTTTCTCCTCCTCCTCTCCTTCCTCCTCTCCTCCTCCTCTTCCTTCCTTCCTCCTCCTCCTCTTCCTTCCTTCCTTTTCTCCTCTTCTTCTCCTCCTCCTCTTCCTTCCTTCTTTCTCCTCTTTCTTCCTCTCTCCTCCTCTTCCTTCCTTCCTTTTCTCCTCTTCCTTCCTCTCCCTCCCTTCCTCTCCCTATTCCTTCCTTCCTCTTCCTTCCTTCCTCCTCCTCCTCTCCTTCTCTCCTCCTCCTCTTCCTTCCTTCCCTTTTTCTCCTCATCCTTCCCCTCTCCTCCCTCTTCCCTTCCCTTCCTTTTCTCCTCCTCTTCCTTCCTTCTTTACCTCTCTCCTTCCCTCTCCTCCTCCTCTTCATTTCCTTCCTTTTCTCCTCTTCCTTCCTTCCTCCCCTCCTCTCCTTCCTTCCCTTTCCTTCTCTTCCTTCTCCTCCTCTTCTTCCTTCCCCTTTTCTCCCTCTTCCTCCTTCCTCCATCTCTTCATTCCTTCCTTTTCTCCTCTTCCTTCCCGCTCCCTCTCCCTTCTTCCTTCCTCTCCCTTTCTCTCCTCTGTATCTCCTCCTCCCTCTGCTTCCCTTCTCTCCTCTCCTTGCTAACCCTTTCTCTCTTCCTTCTCCTCCTCCTCTTCCTTCCTTCTCTCTCCTCTTCCCACTCTTCCCTTCCTTCATTTGTCTCCTCTCTTCTTCCTTCCTCTCCTCCTCCCCTTCCCTTCCTTCCTCTCCTACTTCTCTCCCCTTCCTTTCTCTTTCCTTCCTCTCCTCCTCCTCTTCATTTCCTTCCTTTTCTCCTCTTCCTTCCTTCCTCTCTCCTCCTCTTCCCTTCCTTCCCTTTTTCTCTCTCTTCTTCTCTGCCTCCTCTTCCCTTCCTTCCTTTTCTCCCTCTTCCTTCCTTCCTCTATCCTCTTCATTCCTTCACTACTCTTCTTCCACTCCTCCTCCTCTTCCTTCCTTCCTTTTCTCCTCTTCTTCCTCTCCCCTCCTCCTCTTCCTTCCTTCTCTCCTCCTCCTTCCTTCCTTCCTTTCTCCTCTTCCTTCCTCCTCCTCCTCCTCTTCCTTCCTTCCTCTCCTCCTCTCTTCCTTCCTTCATTTCTCCTCTTCCTCCTTCTCTCCTCCTCCTCTTCCTTCTTCCTCCTCCTCCTCCCTCTTCCCTTCCTTCCTCTCCCTCCTCTACTCTTCATTCCTTACTTTTCTCCTCCTTCTTCTTCCTCTCCTCCTCCTCTTCCTTCCTTCACTTTCTCCTCCTCTTCCTTCCTTCTTTTCTCCTCCTGATTTCCTTCCCTTCCTCTCCTCCTCCTCTGTCTGCTTTCTCCTCCTCTTCCTTGCCCTCCTCCTCCTCTTCTTCCTTCCTTTTCTCCTCTTCCTTTCTTCCCTCTCTCTCCTCTTCCTTCCCTTCTTCATTTTATCCTCTTCCTTCCTTTATTTACTCCTCCTCTTCCTTCCTTCCTTTTCTCCCCTCTTCCTTCCTCCTCTCCTCCTTGGCTTCCTTTTCTCTCTTCCTTCCTCTCCCTCCTCTTCCTTCCCTTCCTCTTCCTACCTCTCTTCCTTCCTTCCATTTCTCCCTCTTTGCCTTCCTCTCCTCCTCCTCTTCCTTCTAACTTCCTCTCCTCTCCCTCTTCCTTCCTTCCTCTCCTCCTCCCTCTTCCTTCCTTCTCTCCTCCTCCTCTCCTTCCTTCCCTTCCTCTTGTTCCTTCCTCCACCTCACCTCTGCCACCACCCATCAATCCCCTCTTCCCCCTAACCTAACCACCTCCTCTCCTCCTTCCTTCCTTCCTTCTCTCCTCCTCCCTCCCTTCCCCTCCCACCTCCCTCTCCACCTCCTCCTCCACTACACCCCATCCGTCCCCTCCCACCCACCTAACTAACCACCTCTCTCCTCCTCCTTCCCTTCCTCTCCTCCTCCCCTTCCTTCCTTGCTCCCCCTCCCCTCCCTCCTCCTCCACCACACCCATCAATCCCCACTCACCCCACCTAACTTCTTCCTCCCTCACCAGCTTACCCTCCTCTCTCTTCTCCTCTACTCTCCCACTTCTGTTACCTGAGTCCTCCTTCCTCTTTCTCTCTTCCCTTCTTACCCTTTCCTCGATCCTCATCCAAGCTTACTCTTTAAATGCCTCCTTCTTCTTTCTCACTTCTCATCCATCTTCTCTCCCCTCGTCTTGCTCTCTCTTCCTCATACCATATTGCTTGTGTCTCCTTCTCCTTCTATTTTGTTTCCTCCCATGATCTGCTCAACCTCACATCAGGTTATCCTTTTCCTCTCTCCTCTTTTTGTGTACTCTATCCAGTCTTTTCCTCTTTTCCTCTCCTCTCTTACTCTCTAATCTTAAAACCTTACACAAATGTTTGTCTTCAATTTTTCTTCAGTTTTCCTTAAGTACCTTCATTCCTTTTCTCTCCTCCATACTCCCTGTTCTCTAATTGACTTTGCTTCTTATTTTATCCATAACTTAAGTTCTCGTCCTACTTAGCGGTTTATGGCACCTCAATGCCTTCTTGCGATGTTTTGCTCCTAATAAATGTCTCTTCATCTGCCTTCGTTTCCTGTCTTATCATCCTCTCTAAGCACCCCACCTTCCTTCGTTCATTTATCAACTCATCTCATCTCATTCATCTCATTTTTCATCTTATTCCTTGGTTGTGTGATATTCCTCCTTCCTCAGTTCCTCCATAACCGTTTATCTCTCAGTATATCTTCTTTCTCTCCATGTTCGTTCTTCCCCTCCTTCCCTCTTTCCTCCATTCATTCCTTGTTTATATCATTTCACCTCTTTCTTCTCTTCTTGATCCTTGTACATTTCTCACCATCGTCCTCTTTGGCCTCTCTTCCTCCTCCTTCCTCCTCCTTCCTTCCTTCATTCTTCCTTCTGCTGAAACCATTACCTCACTGCTCTCACTTTCTTTAAATCGTCTGTTAAACGCCTATATATTATGTGGGCAGCAGCAAGCAGGATGATGGAGGTGGAGGAGCTGTTCCTCAGACCCCTTCAATGTGGCGACAACATTAGAATGAGAGAGAGAGAGAGAGAGAAGAGAGAGAGAGAGAGAGAGAGAAATAATAATAATAATAATAATGTGTGTGTGTATGTGTATATGTGTATATATGTGTGTGTGTGTGTGTATGTATGTGTGTGTGTGTGTGTGTGTGTGTGTGTGTGTGTGTGTATAAACTGGCTACTAAAAGTGGTTATTCTAAACATCAAAATAGACATAGGTTATACATATAAAACCATGATTGTATTATACTTTAAATATACATGATAGGGCTTCCTCTGAAGAGCGATGGAAGTAGACAATACATTATAAATACGAGGTCAGCAACTTCTTAGAATTGATTTTAATGTGGTCGAGTTAACAGATCTTGTTTCATTCATTAGTTGGTTCATAATTTAGGACCTAATACATAAAGGCTCTTGCCACCTGTGTCGGTGTTGGTTCTCGGGACGTAGAGGGGTAACATTTGTCTTGTTGTTGAGTCTGTCATATAGTTAACAGTTGGGAGAGAGAGGGATGTGAAATGGTAATCTTTATTTTCTGCTTCACTTTTGATGAAGGTTAAAAGGTGATTAGGTCTTTGATTTCGCCATTGTAAATCTTTAAATAATGGAGTGACAGTCGTATTTCTGGCTTTCCCATCTGCCACTTTTATCGAGGATTTTGTAGTTTTTACTTTGTTTATTAAGTTGGAGTTTGTTGTCCCCCATATTGTGATGCCGTATTTATGATTAGCAATACCATGACATTGTCGAAGGCTTTAGAAGATCTGGAAGTCTTCAATGATATTTATTTTATTATCTATATTATCATAAATTTTGTCAGGTAATGATTTGTACTGTCTCCTGTAGAGTTTTTGGTCTAAAAAAAGCCGTGTTGGGTTGGAGAGAAGTTGTACGTTTCAGGAATGACATTAGATGATTAGCGCTACCTTTTCTATTGCGAAAAAAAATGGAAGTAGAGATGAGACGATAATTTCCTATTTCGTCTGGACTTGATTTTATATAGTGGGGTGACAACAGCGTTTTTCAGGAGGCGGGAAAATGCCTTGACGATTGAGGTATTTATGATGGTTGTGGGGTAGAGAAGATGATAACTATAAATTAGTCTTTGGTAAACCGCCAGGAAATGTTATCACAACCAGCTTTGGTGCGTGTTACTGACTGTTTACAGTTAAGATGATTGTGTTCCTGGTCTACTGGCGCTGGGGTCTGAAAGCGCGAGATTAGGGGGATTAGGGGCGACCGGGATGTTAGGAGCCGTTAGTGATTACGGTTTCGACGCAATGATCTTTGAGTTGATTTCGTATGTGGTTAGAAGCTTCTTCGGTATTTTTCCTTCTTCTTCCATTTTCCTTTCCTCTCTTTCATTTTTTCTTAATGTATGTATGCCTCTTTTTTTGTTTTCGCCTTTCTATTTTTTCTTCATTTCCTTCTTCTTGTTTTCTTTCCTCTCATCTTTTTCATCTCTCTTTTTCCTGTTTCCCTACGTCGATGTGTTTTGACTCTTTTCTCCTGTTTTTTGCACTTTTCCGTCCCTCTAGTATTTTCCTTCTTCATTTTCTTCCCATCTGTTTCTCTCTCTCCCTCGACAACGGCCACGCCACCTCTTCTCGTCCTATCATGTGAGATTAACTTAAACCTTGTTGAGTCTGATTAATTGGATGGTTGGCTTCTGAAACACCAGATGCTATTGAGCGTAACTTTTTTTCTTGGACTGATAGTACTGTGATGTGTGAAATGATTTCAGCTTCTTTCTGTTACTACTATTTTCAAGCAAATCCATTGGGCGCTCGATTCCGCAAGGTCCTTTCATCCCCTCTGCTCACCACACAGCCCCAACCTATCCCTTCCTCTCATATGTTACCTATAAGCTAACATATGAGGCAAGATAGGTGTTAGGACTGTCTTTAAGTAGAAAACAAGTTCAGGAGTGCAGGGCAGGGTGCGTCCTTGCTCAGCAGCGCTTTTCCTAACATTTTTCATGGACTGAAGTGGTTAGGCAAAGTTATTGATTAAGAGTCAGTAGCGGGTATCTGTTGGCGACATCAAAGTCACTGATCTTGTTTTTACCGACGATAACGTGCCACCTCTCAGAGAATCCGCTGGAGGCTCTGGTGATGGCTCTCGAAGTGCTGCATGAGGAAGCGCGAACTCTGGAATTGAAGGTCTCCTGGGCCAAAATCAAGGTCGTCGTTTGGAGACTTGTGATGGGAGTCGACACGGTTCCAGTCTGTTGTTCATGCATGTGGGGAGAATGTCGAGGTCAGAAATCAAACCAAAGAAGAGAGAGAGAAGAAGAGAGAGAGAGCTTTCACTTTCACCCATTCTTCCAATGCGCCATCCCCTCCACCTCCTCCTGGGTAAAGCAGAGGAAGGAGGAGGAAGCGTCATCACCTGTGGTAGAAGCCGGCTTGGAATGTCAGGCGGAGTCAAGGCTGGGGACTGCTCTCATGCCTAGCGGGCTGTTTCCAGTGGAAGTCTCGTCATCCTGCTTGTTGATCAAGGGAGGGTGGAAGCCGGAGGAGGAGAGAGGATGCTGGTGGAAGGAGAAGAAAGAAGGGGATCAGGGCTTAGGTACGATACTGGAAGGGATGATGAGGACGTGGATGGGCTGAGACGCTGAGTGAGGAGGAGGCGGCGAAGAAGGGGTCAGTGTAGCCGGTGCTGGAGAGGAAGAGGGAGAGGAAGAAAGTGAAGCTGGGGAGGGGCGGGGAGGGAGGATGCTGGTGAGGAAGGAGAAGAAGGATGAGAACTTGGGTGATACTGGAAGGGAATGAGAGATTTAAGATGTGCTTGAACTGGTAAAAAAGGCAGAAGGAGAAAGGGGTCAGTGTAGCCTGGCTGCATGAAAAAAGGAAGAGAAGGGAGGAAATTAAGCTGGGAGAGCAAGAGGGAGGATGCTAACGTGGAAGGAGAGGAGAGAAAGAAGGATGAAAGGGAACTAAGTGTGAAGAGCTGGAAGGGGATGAGATTGGATGAGCTGAGACTGAGTGAAGGGAGACCCAGAAGAAGAGTGAGTGTAACCAGATGAGAGAAAGGCATATATAGGAGAAAAAGGAAGAAGTTAGATTTGTCTTAAGTAGATTTATACCAGGAAACACGTCATATAGAAGGAAAAGGAGATATAGGAAAAGAGAGAAAACGGAGATATAAGATTGAGAAGGAACTAAAACATGACAAAGTATTGAGAAAGAGTCTGACAAACCAACCGAACGAGCAGGAGAAGGACCAGAAAGGACAAAAAAAAAAAAAGGAAAAAAAAAGAAAAAAACATCACATAGGAAGAGGAAAAGGAGATATAAAGATTGAGAAGACCAGAAAGCAAAAAAAAAGGAGAAAAAAGAAAAAAAACATCCATAGGAAGAGGAAAAAGGAGATATAGATTGAAGAGAGAGGACCAGAAAGCAAAAAAAAAGGAAAAAACATCACAGACCTCACTTTTTCTTTTCCTCCTTCAGTCGACTTTCTTCTTATTACTCGTGTTTTATTTCCATTACTGTTGGCCGCAAAGTTTTCCTCCTCCTCCTCCTCCTCCTCCTCAACTTTCTCTCCTCTCTCCAATTACCTGTGAGAGGGGAGGAGTCGGCCACCAGTGAGTTCTTCCTCCTGGTCTCCCGCCTCATTATGAAAAAGTTTGTCCTGAAGGTCAGAAGAGGCTTAGAGGAGGAGGAGGAGGAGGAGGGATTTTAGAAGTGAGAAGCGGAGGAAGAACACAGAACGAGAAGAACAAGAGGAAGAACAAGAACAAGAAGTCAGGAGGATAAGGAGGAGGAAAGGGAGAAAAGATGATAAAGAAGAGAGAAAAGAAAGAAGGAGCAGAAGAAGAAGACGCGACAATTATATATAATGAGAAAAGAAAAAGAGATGAGGAAGAAGAAAAAGAAGATAGAATATATAACAAAGGAAAGAAAGGAAGATGAAGAAGAAGAAAGATGAAGTAGAATGAAAAATAAAACAGATTGGGAAGGAAGAGAAAAAAAGAATAAGAAAGGTCAATTAAAATGAAAATAAGGGCGATGGAAAAGAAAATACAGGAAGGACACACTACATAGAAGCTAAAAAATAAAAAACGAGGAAGAAGGGAAAATGAGGAAGGAAAAAAAGAGGAACATAATAATAAAAAGTACCTATTAGTGGTTATTGTGTCCCGAGAAGAATGAAAGGAGGAGGATGAAAAGAGCACTTCTTTGTCTCCATCACGTCCTGGCCACAGAGAGAGAGAGAGAGAGAGAGAGAGGCAGAACACTAAAACAGCACCAAAATGTAAGTATATCAAAAGGAAATTGTATTGAAGTTATCACACATACGACAAGGCTATCAAGAAGAACGTGTTTTATCCCCAACTTTGATTTGATAGTGGAAACAAAAGTAGTAATGATGTAGTAGTAGTAGTAGTAGTAGTAGTAGTGAGTCAGTAAGTAGTAAAAAGGTGAACAATGGTAGTAGTAGTTAATAGTAGAGGTGGAGAATAGTAGTAGTTGTGGATTAGAGAGTTATAAGTAGTAGTAGTAGTGGCAACGTATCTTATAGCTGTTATGATAGTTGTTGTTATTCATTGTTGTTGTTGTGATGATCTTTAGAATAATAAAGGTAATTATGAAGGAAGGGTAGCAGTGATAACAATAATAATAATAATAATAATAATAATAATAATAATAATAATAATAATAATAAAGCCTTTAAATCAACTGTACTCTTCCTCGTCGACCGAGATTGTTTGTCGTTGTTAAATTCCTCCTTCGTACTCGCTTGTTTTTTTCTTCCAGCCGATTCAAGAAAGGAGAGGAGGGAGCAGCAGGAGGAGGAAAAGAGGCTCGCTATAACAACTTTAACCTTCCTCCTCCTCTTTTTGTATCGAGAAAGAAAACGGAGGACCATCGAACAACAACAATAGCAAGAGGAAGAAAGAAAAAGAAATAGGAAACAAAAAGACTTGCAAGAAATGAGAACAATAAAAAAGAAAGAAAAATAGCATTGAAACGTCTGCACACACACACACTTTTACAAAAAAAATTAAAATAAAATAAATAAATAAATAAATAAAAAAATAAATAAAACAGATAATAAAACAAACTAATCTAAAAGGTTTAAGACATGAAAAAATAGCTAAGAATGGATTTTTTTTTTTACAACAAAGGAGACAGCTCAAAAGGGCACAAAAGGAAACAATAATAAAAAATAGGATAGATAGATGGTAGATGAGCAGACAGAAGAAGAGAGAGAGAGAGAGAGCAACAGACAGGCAGAAACAGACAGACAGACAGCCCGCAGCAATCCACGTTTAGCTGCACAATGAAAGGACAGGCGATCAATACTAAGAGATAAGGAGGGCTTGCAGGAACGACCCGGAGGGAGGAGGAGGAGGAAGGAGGGAGGAGGAGGAGGAGGAGGAGGAGGAGGAGGAGGAGGAGAGAAGTCAAGAGGAAGTCTTAGCCACCATTACAAAGGTGGAGTAAGGAAGGAGGAGGTGGAGGAGATCGGAGAAAGGAATATTAGGGGTAGGAGAAGGAAGGAGGTGAGAGATGGGAGGAGGAAGGATTAGGATAGAAGTGAGAGGAGGGAGGAAAGTGTATAAGAAAAGGATAAGAGATTGGGAGTTTAGTCTTATAAAGGTGGATAAGGATAGAGAAGGATGGAGGGATATGGAGTAGGAATAAGGATAGGAAAGAAAGGGGTGATAGGTGGAGGAGGAAGGAAATGGGTCATGAGTAAAATTGGGATAAGTGGAAGAGGGACAGGAGAAAGGAGGTGGGAGTGATGGCCACAGGGTAGGAAAGAAGCAATGAAGCGGATGTGAGCGTGGAAGGAGATATGGAAGGACGGAAGTGGGTAGAAAATAGTAATAGGATTGTAGTACGAGGATAGAAGGGTGAGAGAAACAAAAAGTGAATGAAGAAGAAGTTGAAGAAGGAAGGAGGAGGAGGGTGAGGCAAAAGAAAACAGAAGAGGAAAGACAAGGTCAGGAGGAGATGAAGGAATTGGGATGAATTAGGAGGGAGAAGTGTTGGGAAGAAGGGGGGCTAGCAAGAAGGGAAGGGGTTGGGGGAAAGGAGAGGAAGGATTAGTGAGAAGGGGGAGTTGGGAAGAAGGAAGGGGAGTATGGGGATGGAAGGGTAGGAGTTTGGGAAAGGAGAAGAGGAGAAGAAAGGGGTTGGGGAAAGGAGAGAGGAAGGAGGTTGAGTGAGAAGAAGGGGGAGTTGGGAAGGAAGGAGGGAGGTTGGGGATGAAGGGAGAGCTGGAGTGGGTGAGGGGGCAATCCTCGGCATCTGTCATATGTGAAAGAAAGAGTTTGTCCAGCAAGAAGCAGGATTGAAGTGAGAACCTTTGATAGAATGATAAATCTTGAAGCAATGCAGGAGGAGGAGAGGAGGAGGAGAGAGAGTTATAAATGAAACAGTTCAGGATTTTACAAAGAAACTTGCATTCATCGTGTTTGTTTGTTTGTTGTTTGCCTGAGCCCTCTACACACACAAGGTAGCAGATCAGAAGGAGGACCCCAATGTGGCTTCCTTCCCTGGGCACCTCCTGGAATCCCTTATCACATTTTTTTTTTTTTTTATATATGCTCTCACTGCTCTCTCTACTTTTATTACTCAAGATTTTTTTGTGTGTGTGTGTCTGCTTTATTGTTGTTAGTCTCATTGTTATTTATATTGATATTGGTATTTTATGATTTAATTAGTGAAGTATTGTTTTTTGTATCAGTATTGTGTGTGTGTTTTATTGTGTTAATGTGTGTGTGTGTAAGTTTTCATTATTACTTATTATTATCGTATCATTTACTATATCAATGCTAGTTTTACTTTCACCATTTCAACCTCGAAATAAATGTTAAAAAAATAGGAAAGGAAAAAAATTATCATATATACGTACATCATCATCTTCATCATCATCATTTTCTTAGTATCATTTCTGAGACAGAATTACCTTTACTTTTACTTACTAAGCCTGAGACCTTTAATGCTTTCTTCACTTCTCTATGCTTGATAATCTGCATTCTTTTATGATTTTTACTCTTTATACTTTTGTACTTCAGTCTCTTGTGTCTAATTCTCACGATCTTACAGAGTGTTAGTCTATCGCTTTCTCTTTTTTCTATTTCCTTGCATAATTGAGGAGAAGATCAAATCGTGGGATGGGAGAGGAAGGCCAAGAGAGGAAGAAAATGAGCACTAGAAGGAAAGAGTATACAGGAGAAGGAGGAGGAAAGAGGAGGAGGTGGGGTGGATGAGGAAAAGGAACATATGGGTAGACTAGCAAGGTCTTAGGAGGAAAGGAGGAGAGCGGTGAGGTGGACGAAGGAAAAGGAACATATAAATTGGAGCTATGAGGTCATAGGAGGAAAAGGAGGGAGAGCGGTGAGGTGGATGGGGAAGAAAAAGGCATGGGCAAGCTAGTGGAGTCGTAGGAGGAAGAGGAGGGAGAGGGAGAGAGAGGTACAGGATTGATGGAAGTAATAAAAGGGTAGACAGAGAGGAAGGGAGGCCAGGCTGAGGATCAGTAAGAGTGTAACACAGCCGCTCCCTTCCGTTCTGTTGGAAAAAAACGTGTGATTGGAACTGGATTGCCCAGAACGATACACAGAATTTGTATATGTCAACGTTTTCAGTATAGTTGTGAGTATGAGAGAGAGAGAGAGAGAGAGAGAGAGAGAGAGAGAGAGAGATTTACATATGAAATTCCAGACCATTACACAGACCCATGGTCCAGACTCCTCTATGATGGTCTGTCCTTAAACCTAAGTGATTTTACATTATCAGAAGACTCCAAAACGTTGCATTTCTACTCCCTGAGGCTGATATTAAGTTGAAGGAAGTGACGGTTCGAAACTTATTTTTGAAGGAGCCTCAATCGTGTTACACTGGGACCACTGATGGTGGAAGCTGTATTCATTCTCGCACTACAACGTTGGTGAAGAAAATTTAAGAACGCAATTTAATTGCAATCTGAATTTACTTGTCTACATCACTGAGTTTACGCCATTGTCTCCTCGTGCGCGATGCGACTGTCATCGACTGTCCATCGTCAAACAATGTTGATCTGTCTACATTCTACCGTGAAAAACCATTGGTATTTTAAAACATTCGATCAATTTTCCTGGCAGGCGACGCTTTCTCAAGAGAGAACACAAGAAGGACAGAAGTTCTTCGTAGTAGGCTTATGTTAGGACAAAGCCTTTGTTCGTAGGATTTGTTGCACAAGGAAGGATCATTTTTCATGCTCCCTTGACGCTGAACACCTTCTAATTCTAGTAATATCCTTTGCATGTGGTGGGGACCAAACTGTACGTACCAAATATATTCCAAAGTGAGGTCTGATCTTAAACTGTTCAGCAGAGCAGGAGTATTACATCTTTATTCTTTGAATACAAAGTTTCTAACTTTTAATGAAGCCCAACATTATGTTCATGATTGCTGCATCGATGCATTACTGTGAGAATTTGAGGTTTGACGCGATTTTGACCCCCAAGTCTTTGACGCATTGAACGTTTTTGAGTTTAACGCCGCATTTCGCATTCGAAATTTCCTTTATTCTTCGTTCCAACTGAAGGAACCTGGCACCTTGGTTCTACGTTAAAGCGGGCATCTCCCATCTATCCGGACCTCAAGTTGAAATTTTGAAAGCAAATCCTCTTGGAGGCTTTGCCTCGTTCGGTCAAATCAGTGAGAACCGAGTTACCAATCTCTTTGTAGTCGTCTGCAAATTTACTAATGCAGTTGGTTGAGTCCAAACATCCACGTCGTTGATGGTAATAATGAAGAACACTGGGCGAGGACTGGAAGCCCCTGAGGGACGCCATCAATAGTGACGAAACGCTTCACTCTGAGTTAAATCCGTCAGATCACTACTCTTTGTTGTCTGTTGCTCAACCAATTCCGCGATCCATTGGCTTGACTTGACCGTCAATACGGCTATTTGCTTTAATTTGTAAAGTAATTTATGATGCGAAAAGGACTTTATCAAACGCTTTCTGGAAATCAAAGATAGACCGTCCAGTGATTTAAGTTACGTCATAAACAGTGAAAGATAGGTCGTTATAAAAAGATTAATGGGTTTGATAGACAGGATCACTTGTTTCGGAAGGCCATAAGTTGTAGTCCCCAATCAATGAGTGTGCTTTCAAAATGGCTCACAATTTGTCTCTAATTATGCCTCGGCGTAGCTTTTACCTACAACCGACGAAGTTAGACAGCTGGGCCTGTAATTACCTGGGTACTTTTTTGTCTCCTTTCTTGAAAAAATCGGTGTCACGTTAGCCTTTTTCCAATCTTAAGGGACGATGCCTTGTCGCAAGGACATATTGAATACAGTTGTGAGGAGGAGAGTATTTTGCTCTTCGTTTCTTTTCAGCAGAGTTGGATATACTTTGTCAGGTCCAGGACTTTTATTTGTTTTAAGTGGAATGGAAACTTTAAGGACTTCATCAGTTGTTATTAAAATATCAAAATTAGGCAATGCATGCTCGGGGATTTACAATAGTACTGGTGTTGGTGGTAGCAAGAGGGAAAGACTGTTAGTAATAAACACCCGGAGAAAAGTAATTGTTTAAGAGGGTTTGCAATGTAAGTTGGCTGTCAGTCACTAGTGCCTGCGTCACGTCACTGTTTTATTAAAGGTCCAATTTAACCTACTTTTGATCGCTTCCTTTCTGTTGTTTAAGTATGTAATCCGAAGAAAGATTTCAGGTTATTTTTAAGTTAGCTGTCTTCTTCATATCTACTTTTACCTGACCTACTAGTCTTTTTTTACTGCTGTCGCCTAGCATCATTATAGAGTCTAATATTCTCGGGCGTGCTTTGGATTCTCTTTTAACCCAGGTAAAACAATTTCTCTCCTCGGCTGACTGATTGTTTAATTTCGCTATTAAACCACGGTGGAAGGCTTTTTAATTAGTATTAATTCGCTTCTCGCACGTTAGGGGACAGAGAATGTTCTGCTGAGTGAGTAAAGTGATTTTTAATACGAGCAAGCAGAGCTTCCTCTACATTGCCATCATCTGATAGTTGTATTTCTGTTGGATTTTGTCAGATTTCTACGAAGTTAGTTTTCTTTTGTAAATTGGGGCACCTTTACTTTATTTTCTGATCACTGATGATTGAGCCTTTAATGTCGACGACGCACTTAATTCTAAGTAATCGCAAGAACCTGAGGTGTTCTCCTACATGTGACACTATTGACAAGGTTATCTTGGGTCGTTATAACAAGGTCAGAGTATATTATTTTGTCAGAGATTGGCTCCAGAAAAACCATTTGGCTTAGATACCTTTCTTCTAGAAATTCGATCATTCTATGACTCGCCTTCTGTACAAACAGTGTCGCCCAGTCTAAATATGGGGAGGTTAAAGTCTCCTAATATCAGGTAGTCCGTTGTTATTAAGAGACTGCCTTAAGACGCTGTACAGTTATCAAGGTCGTCATCGAGTGATTGCCCGGGGAGGTCTGGTGACAGGATATATTTAAATCTGACTTTTGCAATGCTTACACTCAAGACGCACTAAATGTTCAACGTTACTGTTTCCGGTGTTTTGTCGGTGGGTTGTAAAATAGCTTTGACATAAAGACGACGCCACCGCCTCTACGGTTTACTACTGATCTTTGATGAAGAGTCTGGCAGCCATCTATGCGCTAGTATTCGGAACTTTCAAATCAATATTTGACAGGTGGAAGTCGATAAATGTTCTCTGGTTATAGCAACGGGTATGTCAAAATTTTCTGTTAAAAGCAAGACATCTCAGTTCATCAAATCTTGTTTCTTGGTACAGCGTGCGCATTGAAACTAAGGATTTTTAAAGTTATCTAGAGGTTTGGGTAATAACAGGCAGGTGGTACTCTGCGGGATCACAGTTGTTTATGGTTTGTTGCGATGCACGGCGTCTATTTACACTTTTCGGCGGGGGTGGAGGACGTGGCCGTGACTCGTCGTTTTTGCTCGGATAACTCTTCCACCGTTTCAAGGAGGAGCCTTCTGAGTCTGGCTGCCCTGCCCCGATGGGGAGAAAGGTGCAATCCGTCCCTGTGGAAAAAGTTCATTTTGTCCATAGAAATCTCGTCCCATGCGTTTAGGAACTCCACGTCAAGCCCCTGCAAAGAGTCTGGTAAGCGATGTTATTTAAATGGAAGCCTTACTGGAAAAGTCGCTCTCTCGCCCAAGTCCGTGTGGTAGAACTCCTGAAATCAAAATGTTAGGGGATTTAGTCTTATACTGCTGGATGAGCTTACGGTACTTCCAGGAGTTCCTCAGACAGGTCGTGGTGACGTCGTTCGTACCTGTGTGGATAACAAACAGTGAATCATTAGTAGCCTGGGGGGAGATCTCCTCAAGAGCAGCAGTTATGTCGTCGATCCCAGCACCAGGATAAGTAGATAGTTCAAGTCTTCGACGAGGAACTCTGCCGCAGAACTCAACGATTGCCTGTCATTATGAATCATGAGTCACCCACCAGGAAGGTGCTCTGCTCGTCCTCCTCCAGAATGGCAAACCTGTTGAAGCAATGAACAGGATAAATCGCTTGTCTGTAGCTGGTTTCATCTTCCATCCACGACGCAGAAGGCATGGCACAGACCACTGCGTCACCTCCGTTGCGTGGAAAGGTCTGTCTGCTGTGTCGACGGTACCGCTGAGGCAAGGGGCGGTTGGAGAAGGGTTTGGCACCACAGCAACGTTAGCCTGATGAATTCCTGCAAGGAGGCAAAAGTGTGAGAAAGCTCTGTTATTTTATTCTGACCTGCTTCCATCTTCTTCTTGCCCTGCAGTCTGGTCTGAGATGCTGCCTGGTGAGAGAAAGCTCCATTATTTTATTCTGGCCTTCTTCCATCTTCTCTCTTCCTGCTCCTGAAAGTCTTGTCTCGAGATGCTGCCTGGACAGACACAGGTTGACAGACAGCAAGAACGCCCTGTAAAAAAGTGAGCTGAGAAGCTACTGCTACCAAGTACTGCACTAATTTTAGGTGCCATCTAGCTGAAATGAAAGAGATAAAAAACACAAAGTGAAGGGGATTAGGAAAGGGGTGAGGTGTGAGAGGTAGTTTAGGAATGGAGAAAAGTGAGAGAGAGGGAGAGTAGGAAAGGATGTGGAGGAGTAAGAGAGGGGAAAGGAGGTGTGGAGATCAAGGAGGTTAGGGAAATAGGTGAGGTGGAGAGAGGAGAGTAGGAAGGGATGTGAGGTGAGTAAAGAGGGGGGAAGAGAGGCGTGAGTGAGGGTGTGTGAGATCAAGGAGGTTAGGGAAATAGTTGAGGTGGAGAGAGAGGCGGGTGAGGAGGTGTGAGATCATGAGGGTTAGGAAATAAGGGAGGTGGGGAGAGAGGAGGAGTAGGAAGAGATGTGAGGTGAGTAAGAGGGGGAAAGAGAGGCGGTGAGGAGTGTAAAAGAGATCAAGGAGGGTTAGGAAATAGGAGGTGGGGAGAGAGGAGGAGTAGGAAGGATGTGAGGTGAAGTAAAGAGGGGGAAAGGGAGGGTGCAGAGTGAGGTGTGTGAGATCAAGGAGGATTAGGGGAAATAGGGTGAGATGGTGAAGGAGAGGGAGTTTGGGAAAGGAGACAGAATGGGAGGAGAGAGGAGGAGTGAGGAAGGGATGTGAGGTGAGGAGGGGTGGAGAACAAGAAGAGTTAAGAAAGAGTAAGGAGTGGGTGGGTGAAGGGATGGCAAATAGGGATGAGGTAAGGTGAGTGAGGGGGTGGGAGGCTTAGGAAATATGTGTGGAGTGTGAGGGAGGAGTAGGAAGGGCTAATCTCTAAGGGGATGAGGAGGATGCAAAGGGATGTGGAGGTGAGCGAGGGTAGGGGGCTGCAGGTGGTGAGGGAAAGGGGTGGTAGGAAGTGTTGAATCCTCTAGGGGATTTAAAGAGGGTGGTGGTGAGGGAGGAGCAGAGTTTGAATCCTCAGAATTCAAAGGGTGGGTTGTCAAACACACTTGCAATCCACATGCGTGAGACACTGGGAACACAAAGTCCACTCTGGGACAATACCTGAAACACACACAGAAACCCAAGCACAAGCACGACTAAACACCCTCAAGTCACTCGCAAAAACACCTGAAATACAACAGCACACTCAAACACTTCTGAAACCCACGCAGAGCACTATAAACAGCCAAATCACACGCAAAAAGCACTGGAAACACAAATAACACTTGGAAACTTTCAGAACACTCGAAAAACAGCCAAATCACACGCAGAAACACTCGGACACAAAACAGCACACCCAAAACACTGAAACACACGCAGTACACTTAGAAGCAGACAGATCACACGCAAAAACACCGGAAACACAACACATACTGAATCACTTGAAACCCACGCAGAAACACCCAGAAATGCAGCCAGATCACACGCAAAACACCGGGAAACACAAATCACAGAGGCAAACCACAGGCAGCACTATAAACAGCCAAATCACACACGCAAAAAGCACTGAGACACAACACACACTGGAAACGCAGAACACTGAAAACAGCCAAATCACATGCAAAGACACCAGAAACAAAACAGCACACTTCAAAAGACTGAGAAACAGGCACGCAGTACACTTAGGAAGCAGCCAAATCACACTGCAAAACACTGAAACACAACACACTTGAATCACTTGAAACCCATGCAGAACACCTGGAAACAGCAGATCACAACGCAAAAAACACTGGAAACACAACACACTTGAATCACTCTGAAACCCATGCAGAACACTGGAAACAAAGCCAGAATCACACGCAAAACACCAGAAACACAAATCGACAGAGGCAACCACAGGCAGAAACCACAAGTTGAACACAGCACCAAACACGTGTCGGGAAATCACAGGCAACACACAAGGTCCACAAGGAGAACACACAACGCCCAAGAGCACGAGACGAAAACACAGGGCAAGCGATGTTGGGGCGAAGTGCAGGCAGGTCAGCCGACCTTTCTCTCAGGCAGAAGGTTTGGGTGAAATGATAGAGAGAGAGAGAGAGAGAGAGAGAGAGAGAGAGAGAGAGAGAGAGAGAGAGAGAGAGAGAGAGAGAGAGAGAGAGAGAGAGAGAGAGAGGGGAGAGAGAGAGAGAGAGGGGAGAGAGAGAGAGAGAGAGAGAGAGAGAGAGAGAGAGAGAGAGAGAGAGAGAGAGAGAGAGAGAGAGAGAGAGAGAGAGAGAGAGGGGGAGAGAGAGAGAGAGGGTAGGAGAGAGAGAGAGAGAGAGAGAGAGAGAGAGAGAGAGAGAGAGAGAGAGAGAGAGAGAGAGAGAGAGAGAGAGAGAGAGAGAGAGAGAGAGAGAGAGAGAGAGAGAGAGAGAGAGAGAGAGAGAGAGAGAGAGAGAGAGAGAGAGAGAGAGAGAGAGAGAGAGAGAGAGAGAGAGAGAGAGAGAGAGAGAGCGAGTGAGAGAGATAGAGAGAGAGAGAGAGACAGAGAGAGAGAGAGAGAGAGAGAGAGAGAGAGAGAGAGAGAGAGAGAGAGAGAGAGAGAGAGGTACTGTTCAAAACACACACAACCACAACAGACGTACAGACAGACATTCACAGCTATAAGGACAAACAGGAGAGAGGAGGAGAAGAAGAAGAAGAAGAAGAAGAAGAGGAGGAAGGTTGATGAGAGAGAAAATAAGATGATAAAAGATGAAAGTATGAAAAGAAAAGGCAAACATGAACTGAACCGTAGCGTCGATGCGGTTTGCAAGAAACTGTGTAACCAACGACGCCTCCGACAAGCGAACTCATTCAACACGACGCGAAGCCAAACCAGTAGTCACATTTCATTTGTACACAAATGCACGCAAAGTTTATTACCCAAAAGGACGAGAATTAGGGCGTATATTGCAACTGAGAAACCAGATGTGGTAGCCATCACAGAGACTTAAGGCCAACTCTGCACATCTAGTATCTGAACTGTCATTTCCTCGGGCACGAAAGCTTCCAAAAATCTGAATGCACAAGAAAGTGAGGAGGAGTAATTTGTTACGTAAAAAGTACGCCTCTCTGCCATAAAAATAGACAAACAGTGACGCAGAGTATTATGACATCTGCCTATGTGGAAATAACTGCGAATAATAAGAAACTAACACTTATGCGACCGTAAATACAGGCCTCCAAAACAACAAGCAGCCGATGACACTGCTCTGTACGAAAGAGCTTCACTCACTAACACAAAGTAAAAAGAAGCAATAATAATTGGGGACTTTAATTGCCCTAACATTGACTCGGGGACAAATTGACTGGAGATCAAGAGGGTAACAGGCTTATAGAAATGGTGGAGGATTCGTTCCTCACTCAAGTTGTAAATCTCTCACCAACAAGAGAAAACAATCTGGCTGGATCTGTATTAGTAAGCGACTGACCTCATTCATGACTGTGAAGTTGGTGAAAAAAAATTAACGGTTATCAATCACCACTTAATCCAGCTTCAATGTCAACATAAGTCACAAACTCGTAGACAATCCAGTCAGGTGATACCAGACTGCAAAAAGCAAATTTCAACCTAGCCCGTGAGCTGCTTCCCTCTGCGACCTGGGACCAACTTCACCTAACCGACAAGCCACAATCGACAACGTGTGGAACAACTTCAAAGATAAGCTTGGGAGGCAGAAAAGGCTAGTGCCGACGAAACCCAGGCGAGTAAATGGTGTCAGATCCACCGTGGATGACCAGAGAAATAAAAAGGGCGGTAAATCCTTAAAAAGGAATTATAACCTAATGAAAGAGAATGACACGGCTGAAGCCCGTACTCAGTACCACAACAGCCTCAGAGCTTGTCGCACCCTTTATTCGGAGTAGTAAACGCAACCTACGAAAACAAATAGCGCGTGACATCAAGACAAACTCAAAAAATTCTTTCACATACACTGATCAGATCGAAAAGAAAGTAAATCCAATATTGGTCCCCTGACAGACGAGACTGGAGCCGTAACTCAGGGACAGTAAAACAGATGGCCAGAATCCTCAACAGTAACTTCGCATCCGTATTCACAGTCAGGAGAGCATCGAAACCATGCCTGAGAACCCTGACCCGCCGAAGGAATAAATCACGCCCTGAAAATTGACTCAATATGCGACCAAGAAGTGAAAGAGATTTGGATAAACTCGACACGAACAAGTCAACAGGACCTGACGGTTTGTCCCTGCGGTTATTAAAAGAGCTAAACAATGTGGCAAATACTTCAGCCAATCACTAACATATTCAACCAGTCTGTTCAATTGAAAAAGGTCCTGGAAGACTGGAAGATGGCGAACATAACACCACCTTCAAAAAGGAGACAAAGCGTTGCATTAAACTACAGGCCCATACAGTTTTGACATCAGTGGGTGAAAATACTCGAAAGATTATTAGAGACAAACTTGTTAAGTTTCTGAAGACAATAATGTAATTCCTCCTGACACCTGCATGGCGACTGCAAAACAAGCGCTCCTGCCTAACGAATTTATTAGACTTCTTCAAGGTATATATAAGAACTGGATGCCCACATCACTAAGTGATGCTATATACCTGGACTTTCAGAAAGTCATTTCGACAAGGTACCGCACGAGCACGACTCGCCAAGAAAACTGCACTGAGTGGGCATTGGACCCAATCTGATCGCGTGGATAAGAGATTGGCTCACCGACAGAAAACAGCGAGTACCACTCAACGGACAGCCTTCCGATTGGCTTCCCAGTCACCAGTGAGTGGAAGTGCCTCAAGGGTCAGTGCTGGGACCCATTCTCTTCATCATATATATCAACGACCTCGAATCAGGACTAGAAATCCACAATATCGAAAATTTGCTGATGACACTAAGGTGGGGAAAGTGCCCTCCACAAAGATCCGGGACTGCGAAATCATTCAGAGAAAGACCTCAATCCACATTATCGAATGGTCGGAAAAATGGCAAAATGTCCTTAATGCATGACAAATGTAAAGTCATGCACATTGGGTCCAGAAATAGCAACCCACACATACATCATGAATGGGGAGACCTCTACAGCGATGCATTTTTGTGGAGAAAAGGATCTTGAGTCACTATCAGCAGTGACCTGAAACACGCGAATCACTGTAAAAGCATACAACAAAGCCAACACTATGCTCGGGTTCATAGCGAGGAACCTCGAGTGTAAAACGCCAGACGTGATGCTATCTTGTATAATTCCATGGTAAGACCGCACCTCGAGTATACCCAGTAAAGAAGTTCTGGTCTCCTAATTACAGAAAGGACATTGACATTACTGGAAAGCGATTCAAAGCGACGCGCCACGAAAATGATACCAACCTTAAGGGCTCAACCATACGAGGAACGACTCCAAGCGACTCAATCTCTTTACATTAGAGAAAAGACGCTTACGAGGAGATAATGATTCCAAGTCTTCAAGTATCTGAAAAATTCAATAACGTCTATTACTCCAACAACTTTGAATTGCAAACCAAACCCAAGAACTA
>NW_026110714.1:75000-80889 GCF_024679095.1 Eriocheir sinensis
CACATACACATTATTACGTACATGGTACGGTGATATTAATGTGTGTCTCCGTCCTGAGTTGGTGTAATTATATTTATGCATCTCTGCTGGAGGTACGCTAATAATTACAGGTGGGGGTAAGTGGGGTATGTAGGTACTTGTACATCTGTTGTTTGATGACACTTGTGGTGATGATAATGATAATGATGATGGTAATAATAATAATAATAATAATAATAATAATAATAGCTAATAATAATAATAATAATAATAATAATAATAATAATAATAATAAGTACAGTATGATGTAGTCGATGATGAAATGATAGGTGATGGAAGATGCAAAGGAAGGGAAGTTTGATAAAAGATAGGAAAGATGTGTGTGTGTGTGTGTGTGTGTGTGTGTGTGTGTGTGTGTGTGTGCAGAGAATATATGAGTTGGAAAGGAAGGAACGAATAATGAGGTCTTTTGAGTCCCTGAGGAAGGTTCATAACACGAGGATTTCTTGGTATTTTGTTAAAAAGTAGTAAAGTGTCAAGAAAACTTTATTCTTAAGATACCCGTGGAGGAGGGGGAGAAGGAAGAAAAGAAGAAGAAGAAGAAGAAGAAGAGGAGGAGGGAACAAAAAAGGATGTAAGTAAGAAGATGATAACGAGAATTGTATGATAGAAACTTAGCAAATGATAAAGGAAAAACAGAGGCAACAAAACAGGCGATATGATGATGCATTATAACTGATGGAAAAGACAAAGCCAAATAGAGAGAGAGAATTTACTTTAGTTAGACTGGAAGCAGGCAGGCGGAGGCAAAGGAAGGAAGTGGAGGTGATTAAGAGGTGGAGGAAAAAGGGGAGGAGAGAGAGGAGGTTAGGGAGGGACGAGGAGAGGACGAGGAAGGTTAGGGGAGGGAAGGAGAGAGGGAGGGAAGGCTTGGGAAGAGAGAGGAATGGAGAGTGAGGGGACTTGAGAAAGGAGAGAGGAGAAGACTGAGAAAGAGAGAGGGAGAAGACTTGGGGAGGGAGGGAAGGAGGAGAGGAGGAAGACTTGAGAAAGGGAGAGAGAGGAAGATCAGGGGAAGGTGAGAGGGAAGAGGAGATGAAGACGAGAAAGGGAGAGAGGGGAAGACTTGAGAAAAGAGAGAGAGGAGGAAGACTTGAGAAAGAGAGAGAGGAGGAAGACTTGGGAGGGTAGAGGAAAGAGGAGAGGAGAAGATTGAGAAAGGAGAGAGGAGGAAGACCTTGGGGAGGAGGGGAGGGAGAGGAGGAAGACCCAGAGTGGAGATAAAGGGAGAAGACTTCAAAGACGGTAGAGGGAAGGAGGTTGATGAGGAAGGCGGTATCCTGGCCTGTGTTACCGTTACCACATGCACAATGTAGTGACTCTCCTGATGCGGGAAGGACCAGACCTTCAATCAACCCTAACTTCAAAGGAGCAGCTACAGCGTATGCCCCAGAATTATAGATAGATAGATAGATTAGATATAGACACCTTCCCTACCTTCCGGACCATGTCACAAAGCTTCCACAAAGAGCAATCAGCAATTGAAGAACACACATTACGAAATGGACTTTGAAACACTCCAGCTAAAAAAGTAGTTTGGGACGAACTCTACCAGTGTACTATGCGAAAAGAGCAATTATGTCGTCTGTTCCCATGTAGCCTTTATAACCTCCTTTCATTGGTAGGACGGAGGAGAGGAAAATATAGTTAGGTGTGATGAGGTGATAAGGGGTGAAAGATGAATAAAACATAGCTATGAAAAGGAACGGAGGCAAAGAAATGCAAGGGAAATGAGCGAAAAGGAAGGAGAAAAACAGAGAGAGAGAGAGAGAGAGAGAGAGAGAGAGAGAGAGAGAGAGAGAGAGAGAGAGAGAGAGAGAGAGAGAGAGAGACAATGGTACAGCGGAAGGGAAAGGAAAGCCCATGAAGTGACGATAAGCATCCCTTGTACCTGACCCCTGAGCCTCGCATCCTCCTTAAAACACACACACACACACATTATTATTGACATTAGCTGACATTGACACACACACACCAAACCATATCATACCCTCGCCGTGTGTGTGTGTGTGTGTGTGTGTGTGTGTGTGTGCTTTTTCGTCTGACTCTCCCTTGTTCTAATAAAAAACGATCTCATGGCGAGGAAGACCTGGTAGGATTTTTTCCCTGCCTGTCGGCGTTCCGGAGGCCATTCTGTTTCTAACCCTTGATCTGACGAAAGTTGCTTTTCGCCACAAAACCGTAATTATTTTAATATCATCTCAAGCAACAACTATGAGGTTCTTCCTGTTGACGCTGGTCATCATCTCAGGGATGATGGCTGGTGAGCCAGCCGGTCAGCAAGCTGCGGCGGGTGAGTTCAAGGGCTCCCAAAGGACAAGCAGTTCTACCCTACCAAGAAGGCCAATGATGACCCTTTTTATGAAAACATGATGAGGGGGAACTCAAAGATTTCCCCAAAATGCCTGATCTTGAGAAGATGAGTACACGTTTGCAAATGGCGCGAATGACAGTATCAAGACTGTGGAAAGGAAAGTCTTTGATAGAGATGAAACGGGCATGTAACCGGCAATAAGACAGTCGTTGAAAGATCACAGAAACTGACCTTACAGCCCAACGGAAATGTATCAAAGATTACGAAACACAGGTTGTTATTGATGAGGAAGGTAAAGAAGTGCCGAAAATCTGTCACAGAGAGCAAACCTGACGCAAACCACTCCACAACGGGTCCCTTAATAGACGGTGGATGAACAAGGCTTCCTTCATGACGAAGAGGGTAATGAAATACATGAGGAAGTTGTTATAAAGAAGGAAGTAAATATATTGCCTCTTACCAGTGCCACTGAGGTAACAAAGAGATTCACAGGCTGAAACGAATCAATTATTAGCAACAGAGAAGAAAACTACCTTAGAGGAAACCATTAGGAAACATGTGAAAGCAAGAATGATACGGATAAGAGCGACGGATCGCCAGAGTAGAACGGACAGAGAAACCATTGAGATTCTTCCCGGCAATAAACGAATGAACAAGCGAATAGAAAAGAAGAGAACTGCCTTCACAGGAAACCATTATGAGACATCTGTGGAGACTAAGAACGTAACAGAAAATGGCGATGGTCCTCTGACAGTAGAACGATAGAGAAAACAAAGGAGATTCCGCCAGCCAATGAAACGAATGAAATTTGAGAATAAAGAAAGAAGAAGATCTACTTCACAGGAAAGCATTTCGATGACATCTGTGAGGAGAGAAATGCTCAGAAAATGCAAGGAAGACCAGAAATAGAACGAACAGAGAAACAAAGGAGATTCTTGCCCGGCAATAAACGAATGAAATTGATGTAACAGAAAAAGAAGAAAGATTAACTTCACAGGAAAGTACTGACATCTGTGGGAGAGTAGAAATGCTTCAGAAACAAGGAAGACCCTCAGAAAATAACGAAATAGAGAAAACAAAGGAGATTCTGTCAAGTAACAAACGAACAAATGATGTAACAGAGAAAGAAGAAAACTACTACAGGAAAGCATTTCGATGACATCTGTGAGGAGAGGTGAAATGCTTCAGAAATGGCGAAGGACTCTAGGCACAACGAACAGAGAAAACAGCGAGATTCGCCTGCGCAAATGAAACGAATGAAGTTGTTGTAACAGAGAAAGAAGAAAATCACTTCGATGAAAAACCATCAAGGAAACATCGGTGGAGAGTAGGAACAGAGAATGACGACCTCTGGTGGAAGCTGACTGAACAGAAAATACTGGAGATTCTGCCCGGCAATGAAACGAATGAAGTTGTAGTAACTAAGAAAGAAGAAGATTGCCTCACATGAAACCACCACATCGGTGGAGTAGGGAATGTTACAGAATGGCGATGGACCTCTGATAGCGACCGAAACAGAGAAATAAAGGAGATTCTGCCCGCAAACGAATGAAGCTGTTGTAACAGAGAAGGAAGAAAAACTACCATGATGAAACCATCAAGAAACAACGGTGGAGTATAGGGAATGTTACAGAGAATGGCGATGGACCTCTCTGGTAGAACGAACAGAAAACAAAGGAGATTCTGCCCGGGCAAATGTAACGAATGTCGTAGTAACAGAGAAGGAAGAAAAACTACCTCACGGGAAACTGCTGTGACGCCACCGAAGGTTGTTAAAAGATTAGAAGGAAGCTTGTAGGTGTGGACTGTTGTTGACCCTTTCGGTGGTACAGAAGAATTAATTGAAAGAATTGTCAAAGTTGTATTGAAGGAAATGACAATGAGTAGTGATAGTGTGTTACTGTTTCTCTTATCAATTTCTTTGAAAAATCAAAATAAAATAAATATTAAAGAGGTCAGGAGGCCGTGAACCATTCAAATATGTCACTTATGAACACGGTGATTGCGGCCCCGGTTTAGACTCGAGAGAGTTGTGTTTCTTTGAGTGGGGGATAATACCACAGTGCTGGCTTCAGTCCGGCCTCTGAGGTCAAGCAGTTAGTGGCGTCCATCGTTCCTCCATTGTCCTCGAATTTTTACGGTTCTCGCGATTAATTTGCTGATTTTAAAATACATATCGCGGCCTTTTGTTGGGTATTTTGTGTGTGAGCGTTACCGAGAGAGAGAGAGAGAGAGAGAGAGAGAGAGAGAGAGAGAGAGAGAGAGAGAGAGAGAGAGAGAGAGAGAGAGAGAGAATAAAGAAAGCATAAGCGTGTGATACAATGCTAAAGCAGAAATAGCTTCTGATGAGGATAATACACAACAATATTGATAAGATAAGAACGTGAAAAGCGATAAAAGGGATGAAAATATGAGCATCAGAGAGAGAGAGAGAGAGAGAGAGATCATTTGGATTACTTCCTCATACCCATCATTCATCTTTCCTTTAAACCAATTTTCTATGCCCAACACACAATCCCATTCTCTCTAACCCATTCCTTTCTCCTCCTCCTCCTCTTTCTCCTCTCCTACCTCTCTCCCATGGCTCCCCTCCCCACACGCACATTGCCTCCTCCCCCGCGCCCACTGTGATTCAATGTCTCACAGCTGCATAGGAACACACGTCTCTCTACAACCCCCCCCCTCGCTCCTATTCTCACCCCTTTTTTGTCTCACCCCTTTCCCTTTACTTACAAATGTCACACTGTATGGTAATGGTTTTGTGTGTTATGGGGGTGGGGGAAGGTGTCTGTTTGTGTGTGTGTGTGTGTGTGTGTGTGTGTGTGTGTGTGTGTGTGTTAACTGAATTACTTTTGCAACTATAATCATCACCGTACCACCTCTCTCTCTCTCTCTCTCTCTCCCTCCGACTCTTACACGAACATTCAGAGCGATCACATGCACACACACACCCAGCGGTCACCACCTCCTGAATAAAAAGAAGGAATATATACTTCTTCCGTTTTACATTACTTCTTCATTTGTTTGTTTTCCTACTACTACTGTGTGTGTCTACTACTATCACTATTTTTTTTAATACGTACCTATCGAGGACAAACAGATGAGCAGGATATGAAGTAGAGGAGGAGAAGAAGAGGAGAAAGAGAGAAAGTAAGATAGACAATGACAACGACGAGGAGAACGAGGAGAAAGAGGAGAAGGCGAGAAGAGAAAAAAAGGAGGAAGAGAACTAAAAGCCAGATAAAAAAGGAGGAACACGACTAAGAGGAAGAGAAAAAAAGGAGGAGGACAAAGAGAAAACAGAAGAAAAAGAAAACGAGATGAGGATGAGGACTGAGGAGGACTCTTACACCTGTTAATTATGAGGAACAAGAGTCCTCAGGTAAAGACATACACAGGTGGGCTGGAGGGTCCTCACACACACACACACACACACACACACACACACACACACACACACACACACACACACACACACACACACACACACACACACACACACACACACACACACACACACACACACACACACACAC
>NW_026110715.1:0-80826 GCF_024679095.1 Eriocheir sinensis
GAATGACAGGAGTTCTCGGCCGTGCAGCAAAGTAGGCTTGTATGTGTGTGTGTGTGTGTGTGTGTGTGTGTGTGTGTGTGTGTGTTTCAGATCGATGTTTCTACTGAATGTTCGCTCTAAACCTGATTTTGTAATGAACTGAATTTGTTTTGTCGTAAAGTGTACCGCACCTTGCATGCGATCAATAAACCAACTAAACAACTGACTGTGCGTGTGCGTGTGCGTGTGCGTGTGTGTGTGTGTGTGTGTGTGTGTGTGTGTGTACCCTCACGTAGGCCCGGGCGGTGCATGCAAGGCCGTCGAGGTGCGTGGCGGCGGTCGGGCCCAAGAACACTAATAACGCGGTCGTCGTGAACTTCCGCGAGAGCCAGAAGAGAGGCAGCGAAGAGCGACGAGCACAGACGGGAGCCTCCAATGGTCGCCGCGGCACGCACGCCCTAGACTTAAAGGTGTGCCACCGCCCAGAGAATTTCCTTTATTAGAAAAAAATATATACGGCACTGTACATGGCGGCAGACCGACCGACAGGCAGACAGGAAGACAATACCAGGACTATACAATGTCCCTTCGATAAAACTGTGATGCCTCGATAGGAATTTGTATTGGACAGAGAGAAATGTAAAGGAAAGAGATAACGAGGCAGAGAGAAAGAGGAAGAAGGAATGATAAACCAACGGGAAAGGAAAGGAAGAGAAGAAAAGGGAAGAAGGCAGAAATGAAGGATAGGAAAGGAAGAAAAAAAGTACGGTAATGGAAAGGCAAAGGAAAATGAAGCAGCGACAGAAAAGAACAGAAAACTTCAACGAGAACAGAGAAGAGGGAGAGAAAGGGAAAGAAAGTCAAATCGATTGGAGGAGGCAAAACGGAAGAGACAGAGGGAAGGAAACAAGATAAAATTAATCAAAGGGAAAGGAAAGTGCAGGAGGAAAAGAAGAGAAAGACAAAAAAATAGAGGATTAGAGAGAAGACGCAGAGGATGGGACAGTTCAGAAAATGAGAGGATAGAGGGAGAAAACGGGAGATGGAAGAAAGGGCAAGAAAGAAGAGAGGAGAGAAGAGGGGAGTGGAGAGGGAAATGGAGTGAGAGAGAAGATTACGGAGACAGGAGGTAAGAGGAGAGGAAAAGAATGAGGATTTAATGGAAGGAGAAGGAAGCGGAGGCGGAGGAGGGTGATGAGAGGAGGGAAGGAAGGAGGTGGAAGGGAAGGATTAGGATGAAAGGGTAAAGGATCTAGCTCCCTCCCACGTCCTCTGGCCTTGAAGGGAGAAAACCCGAGCGACGGAAAAATGCGAATTACTGGAATCATTTATTTTTATTTAACGAGTAAAGAAACTAATGAGCCGTGAGCAGCATAAACAGGCGGTTGATGTTATTCTAATTAGTGTATTTGTCATGGCTTTTGTTGTTGTTAATATTGATGCTATGATTATTATTAGTGGAATGGTAGTAGTAGTAGTAGTAGTAGTAGTAGTAGTAGTAGTTGTAGAAGGAGGAGGAGGAGGAGGACTAATAGCAGCAGCATTATTAGATTCAGTAGTACTTTCTTAATGACTGTACTATTTAGAGCAGTCGATTTTTTTAAAGGGGAAAACTAGAAAATTAAATAGGAGGAAAGACGAGTAAACAGACAGAGGGAGGGGAGAGCAACGGAATGCGAAGACGGAAGAAGAAAAAGAAGAGGTGATAGAAAGAGAGGAAGAAGAGGAGAGTTGAAGAAGCAGGAGGAGGCAGCGGGTGGTAGAGCTCAACAAATACCGCTGCGGCGGAGAAAAAAAATAAATCGACACATACAGAAACAACTAAATAAAAAGTGTCGGCCGCGAAGCTCGACTACTGGAACACGTGATGCCAGAACCAATTAAAGCGAGAGGGTCCCAAACACACCTTGCCGAATGCCCGGAACACGAGAGACGGGAAGGAGGGAAGAAAAAAAGAGATAAGGAAAGTAGACAGGCAGGAAGGAAAGGAAGAAGGCAGGAGACAATAGGCAGATGGCAATGAAAGGAAGGGAAGATAGTAGACAGGCAGGAAAGAAAAAAGAAGAACGAGGAAATGAATGAAGGGTAAAAAGAGGGTTGTGAACAGGGACCGATGATATAAGGTAGGATGAGGAATGGGAGTATAAAGAGATAGGTAAGAAAGGAAGAAAAGAAAACAGGCAAAAAGAGTGAAAAGCAGGAAGGAGGAGAGAGAGTGGAAGGAAGGAAAGGAGTAAATGGAAAGGAGGGAGGAAGGAAAGGAAAGAAAAGAAAGAAGGGAAGAAAAGGAGCAATAAAGGGTGGTATAAACGTTTAGATAGCGAAGGAATGGAAAGTGATAAAGCAGAATAAAGAAACAACAACATACCTCTTACTCAGCTGATAAAAGGGAGAGAGGAGAGAGGATGAAATGAGAGATGGCAAGAGGAGAGGTAGAGGGAGGGAGAAGAGAGGGAGGTATGGAATGAAAAAAAAAAAATAATAGAATGGAAGAAAAATTGGTGAGGAGGTAGGCTGATGAAAGGACAGGGAGAAAGAAAGGCAGGGGGGACAAAAAAAGAATAATAAAGAATACCATAAAAGGATAATGAGGCGATTTTTCAGCGGGTGTTTTGGAAGGTAAAGAAAATGGGAGGCAAAATAATGTTACACGATAATGAGCTTAAATAATATGCAACCTGAAACATGGGGAGAGGAGAGAGAGAGAGGAGAGAGAGAGGTGCATGAGAGAATGAAAAAAGATAGAGAGAGAGAGAGAGAGAGAGAGAGAGAGAGAGAGAGAGAGAGAGAGAGAGAGAGAGAGAGAGAGAGAGAGAGAGAGAGAGAGAGAGAGAGAGAGAGAGAGAGAGAGAGAGAGAGAGAGAGAGAGAGAGAGAGAGAGAGAGAGAGAGAGCGACAGAGAGAGAGAGAGAGAGAGAGAGAGAGAGAGAGAGAGAGAGAGAGAGAGAGAGAGAGAGAGAGAGAGAGAGAGAGAGAGAGAGAGAGGGGGGGGGGGGTTATCGGCGTTGGTTTCCTTAATAACAAAGTGGGTTTCCGCTCTACCTGATACGGCGCCAACAGGAACAGGCACAACGGCAAAAACAACAGAAGCGACGGGAACAGAAAAACCGTCAGCAAGAGAAAACGGAAACAGACAAAAACACCAAACAACGGTAACAGAAGCAACAGTGAGAACAAACAAACCAGTAACAGGAATAATTATAACAATAGAAACAACGGAAACGAGAACAACGGCAGCAGCAGAAACAACGGTAATTAGAGCAACGATGACAACAACAACAACGGTAACAGAAGCAACGATAACAACAGTAACAGGCTGAAGCAACAGGAACAACGACAAGTACAGAAACAAGAAGAGTAATGACAGCAAACAACGGCAAGAACAGTAACGCCACCAATAACAACAACGGTAACAATAACAAAAATCGGTTATGCCAACAGTAATGACACTAACAACAGCAGCAACACCAATAACACCAACAACAAGAACCACAACAGCCATCCCAAGCGTCTTTCCTCCACTCTAACCTCCTCCAGCAGTACCTTTCCCCACGTCCTTCCCTTATGCCATCCTAAACATCACCAACAATAACAACAACACTAACATTAGCAACAACACGTGTCCTGCCGCCCACGAGCCACTCAACCCTCCCAACCTCCAACCCTCCAACCCCACCCTCCCTCCAGCCACGGCCGCGTCAGCTTGAGTGGCACCCGAGGGCCTCCGAGTGCCAGGGTCGCGGTGCCTGGAGGAGTGGCAGCGCCAATTAGCGGCAGGAGAGGCCACACCGAGACTCTCAGGAGGGCCAGGTTTGGGAGGGGAAGGCGAGGGGCGGCGGGTGAAGTGACGCCGAGGGTGGACTGAGGCGGTGGTGGGCACAGAGAGAGAAGGGAGTGTGAAGGAATGGAATAAAGGAAAAAAACAATAACCTGTTACAACAGGATTACAGGCGGACATCAAGGAACCCAATGTTTCATACCGGAAGATACTAAAAAAGGAATATAAGAGTTGTGGAAGGGTGGGTGTGATGGGGGTGAAGCCGAGAGAGGTTCGACAATACATACAGACATCAGGACAGTGTTTCGCACCCCAAGATATTCAAGAAGAGAAAAACGAATGTCGGGGTTTTGGAAGGACGGGCGTTGTGGGTGAAGCCAAGAGAGGTTGGACAATACATACAGACATCAGGACAGTGTTTCGCACCCAAAGATATTCAAGAAGAGAAAAACGAATGTCGGGTTTTGGAAGGACGGGCGTTGTGGGTGAAGCCGAGAGAGGTTGGACACTACGCTGAAACACAAGAGCACTACGTAAGAGGATAAAAGGATCGAGTATTGATGCTTTGAAGTGGGCGGGCGTGGTGCGCTGAGGCCAGAAATAATGGACTGGCAGGGACGGCAGAGACCCGAATGTTTGATGTTACAAGACACAACAAAGAGAACAACATGACCGCATATTGATCAGCTGGATACTTGAACGCCATGAGAAGGAATAATAAAGTTCCTTACGCTTTAAAACATATTGTATCCTATCACTGATGTTTTGAAACCTTCCGAAACTTGTGAAATCGATGTTTTTACTCTCCGGGAACTTCAGAACATCAGGGAACTGTGAAATGACGCTTCCAAGTATTAAATAGATTAACTGAGGTGAATGCCGAAGATGAGGCCACTTGTAAACATCATAGAATCCAACTCTAGTGTCACGGGCACTTCAAGACACAAAGACGCCCAATCACATATTTGAACAAGGCTTTCGTAAGAGTTGTGGGCATTTTCAGGGGTAGTTTTATGAGCCTGGTGGTAGTTTGATCCTTCCACTGTACCATGCACCTAAAATATCACTCTTTAGAACCCGATTGATCTCCTTTTCGGCCTTTGGAAATAGTTGATGTGAATAGAAGCGTCTGAGAATACCAACCGTTGACACTTCACATTAACCGACCCAAAACGAAATTTCTAATATGCTTGACCGACCACGAACAAAACATGACAAAAAAGTGTTAAGCATGACCTACAAAGCGAAATATTGCATGACTTCACGACTTTCCCAGAGAGAGAGAGAGAGAGAGAGAGAGAGAGAGAGAGAGAGAGAGAGAGAAACTACATCTATCAGTCTCTTTCGGTTCTCCTCGCTCGCTTAATATGCAGTTCTGGGAATCGGATCCGTAACGCGGCTTTTGCTCAATCGCTCGAGAAAGACGGAAGGCGGATGGAGGACAGGGAGGCAAATAATAAGTAGCGATTAAGCCTGCGATGCGTAGAATGTGGAAGAGGAGGAGGAGGAGGAGGAGGAGGAAGCAGAGGGAGAAGAATAGGGAGAAGGAAGCTATGAAGGAGTAAGAGGGAGATATCAATTCTTACGTGTGTGAAATAGAAAGGGTGGAGACGTGGAAAAGGAGGAGGAAGAGGAAGCAGAGGGAGAAGAATAGGGAGAAGGAAGATATGGAGGTGTAAGAGGGAGATATAAATTCTTACGTGTGTAGAATAGAAAAGGTGGAGACGTGGAAAAGGAGGAGGAGACAGTTGAAGAATAATAAGGGAAAGGAGAAGGAGGTGTTAGAGGGCGTGTGAAAAGGGGAAAGGTAGAATATTGGAGACGGGGAAAAGTGAGACAAGGAAGAAGGAGAGGAAGAAGAAGAATGAAAAAAAAAAGGATATGGAGGTGAACGATGGACAAGTATAGACTGACGTGTGGGAAAAGGGAAAGAAAAAGGAGAGCCCAGAAGGAGAAAAAGGAGGAAGAGGGAGAGGATGTAGAGGTGCAAGAGTGACATGTATGGTCGTACGTATGTGCCCCTGATAGCGAGGCGTGTGTGTGATAAGGGCAGGGTGTTGGGGACGTGGAAAAAAGGAAAGGTATAGATATTGGAATTTTGCAAGAGAGGGAATAAAAAGAAACGAATACACAAAAAAGAAAGGGCCTCCGCGGTTGCATAGGAAGAGGAGGAGGAGGAGGAGGAGGACGGGGAGGAGGAGGAAGGGGTGCACGTGGGTGAGGGATACCGTCAATATCTGAAACCTGTAATAACTATTAAAGGGGAAAAAGAGGAAGAGGGAAAAGGAAGGAAAAAAGGAAGAACGAAGGAAAAGCGAAATATTTTACCTCGATGGAAAAAAGAGATTATTATAGATGAAATTAATAAGACGATGGACAATAACAATAATAACAATGATAATAATGTATAAATAGATAATAAGGAAAGCCTGAGTGTCGTAAGGAGAGCAAAGGGTAAGAGAGAAACAGTTTAGGAGAGAGAGAGAGAGAGAGAGAGAGAGAGAGTTGGGGGAGGGGGCATAGGGCCACTCTCAAGGGTCATAATTTAGGGGCCGCCAAGAGCAGTCAAACGGGCGGAAGGTTTGTTTCTAGACACACACACGCTCTCTCTCTCTCTCTGTTTATTTATCTATTTTGCTTTCTGGTTATCTATACTTTAAGGTCCATGTATTGAGGTTTCTGTTTGTTTCTCTGTTTATGTTTACCTTTCCTCCTGTCTGTCTGTCTATCTGTCTGTCCTGTCTGTCCGTCTACCTGCCCGCCCGTCTAATCCTATTCCTCCGAGGTGCAAAGTTGGCGGAAATTTCAGACACTTATCCGAAGTAATCGCCATTATCTCCTGTTTTCATTATTATTTTGTTTCCCCTGCGCTTCCTCTCTTCCTGCCTTCCTTCTTTTCCTCTCCTTTTCCCTCGATCAATGTCCTCCTTCCTTCCCTCTCTCCTCATTTCTTTCGTTTCTTCCATCTTTTCTCATTTACTTCATTTCTTCTCGCTTTCCTCGTTCCCTTCCCTCTCTTCTTTTTCCCTTCATTCCGTTTAAGCTTCTCCTTACTCCTCTTTCACTTCCTTTATTCCGTCCTCCATCACACCCTTCATCTCTTCCATCTCTTCCTTCTCTCCTCATTTCTTTCGTTTTCTCATTTACTTCATTTCTTCTCGCTTTCCTCGTTCCCTTGATTCCTTCCCTCTCTTCTTTTCCCCTTCATTCCGTTTAAGATTCTCCCTACTCCTCTTTCCCTTCCTTTATTTCGTCCTCCATCTCACCCTTCATCTCTTCCATCTCTCTTTATTCCCTTCATTACTTCCTTCTCATCTTTTTTCCTGCATTGTTTCTGTCTCGTCTCATTCCCTTCATCTCCTCCATCTCTCTTCATTCCTTCCACCTGTCCCTGTCCTGTATCCCTCATTCCATTCTTTCCTCCTCTCTTTCTTAATTCCCTGTTTGTCCTTCATATATCATCCCAGCCTTTCTCATTCCCTTCATTCGTTTCTTCCTTTTCTTCTCTTTCCTTGTTTCCTTCCATCTCTGCTTACTCCATTCTTTATCTGCCAAAATTTGATTCCTTCTCTTTTGCTTTCATTCCTCCCTCCCTCCCTCCTTCTCTCACTAACCTTGAAACACTTTCCTCCTCCGTCTCTCCTTTGCTATATACGTAACCTTGATGCGTCTCTCTCTCTCTCTCTCTCTCTCTCTCTCTCTCTCTCTCTCTCTCTCTCTCTCTCTCTTCCCTTCAATATTTTCATGCAAGCGTTCCCCTTTCCATGATCCAATATTGTTAAAAACACCAGTATGAGGAAGAGGAGGAGGGAGGAGGAGGGAGGAGGAGGAGGAGGAGGGTGGAGGAGGGGAAAGTTGAAAGGGAATAATAAAAATAAGAGGAAAATATTGCAAACTAAAATATTCATTATCATTAATGTTTTAGAGATAGGAAATACGTGGTAGAGAGAGAGAGAGAGAGAGAGAGAGAGAGAGAGAGAGAGAGAGAGAGAGAGAGAGAGAGAGAGAGAGAGAGAGAGAGAGAGAGAGAGAGAATAAACTAAGCAGGAACTGAAGTTTTGTCAAAGATATTTTCTGAAAACATGTCACTCATTTTTTGTCGTATCCTCTTGTCTCCCTCAACACACGACAGCCTGTTATCTTCCCTCCTCACGTTCCCCCTCCCCCTCCTACCTCCCCTACCTCTCCCCATGCTCTCCTGTTCCCACCCATACTTCCCCACCCACGGCCTCCTCTTCCGCTTTCATCCTCCATCCATATACAAGTTTGCGAGAATCGTATCAATGCGCATTCTTTGATATCGTGTCTATTCTCGGATCACGCACACAAACAGACACACAGACACACACTCGCTCTGATTCTTCTTCTCCTCAGCATCTTCTGTCGCCTTTCGTTATGTATTTTCTCCTTGCGATATAACCTTTCTTTTCATCTCAAGTTTCAAGGCTGTCCAGGTTGTAGGATCTTGTTTTTTTCTTTCTTACTCGGTTCCTGTAGTGGTGTTTTTCCTCTTTCTCTCCTCTTCTTCTTCATTTAATTACTTTCGTGTTTTTTTTCTTTTTTCGACCGATGTTTTCCTTCCATCTTGGTTTCTTATATGCCTGACCTTTTGTGTTTTCGTTGTCTAAGGTTTTCTTTTCATTGCTTCCTTCTTTTTTCTTTCTCACTGGCTTTCGTATTTTCTAGATTTCGCACCTCGTGTCTTGCATTATCTTTTTACTCTAATCTTTTTCAATCTCTTGGCAATGTTAATTTTCGTGCTATTCTGATTCTTTAACTGTTCTCCATTTGCATTTCCTTCCCGCTGTCTTCCTCTCTTGCATATTTTCCAATTTTTAACCTTCTGACATACTCCTTTTCACTCACCTTCTCTTATATTTCCTTGCTCCACGTAACACATGCACACAAACACACATGAGCGGCCAGGACCATGTTATCACCTCACTCGCGGAATAATGTCATGAATAACTACACACACGCATGCACGCACTGTTTGGTCCCGTCGATTTACCGCCACTGCTTCCGTGTGAGAGGTTAGTAAGGCGCACACACACACTCAGCACTAAACACAAACCCACACACACACACAGGAAGGAAGGAACACACGCGCGCTCGAAGACATATCGCAAGTCATCGCACAACAGATGTAGAAACTTCCTGTGTTTTTCCTCTCATTTTATCTTCTCTCGTCTCACAGCTGTTTCTTACGACCCTATGCCTAATCCGACTCCGCCTCCTCCTCCTCCTCCTAAACTTCCTCCACCCCATTCAGCGCTGCCCGTATTTCTTGTGTGAGGGGAAGGGGTGGAGGATTAGCAGGAGGAAGCGGGCGAAGAAGTATGGAAGGAAGGGACGGACGGACGGCGGACGAGGAAGAAAAAGAATGAGGGAAACCAAAAGTATGGAAGAATAGGCTCAAGAAGAAGAAGAAAGAGAATAAAAAAAGATGAAGTAGATAAGAGAAAAATAATTACGAGGAGAGGGTAAGCGAGTGCATGAGAGAGAGAGAGAGAGAGAGAGAGAGAGAGAGAGAGAGAGAGAGAGAGAGAGAGAGAAGAGAGCAGGCCCCCTCTGTCGATGCTAACCTCACCACACACACCGACACACTGCCACTGCCCAGCCACCACCACCACCGCCTCGGCACCACGCGCAGGGTCAGTATCGGGAGGGCGGAGAGACACAAGAGGAGGAGGAGGAGGAGGAGGTGGAGGAGGACAGGGTGTGTGTGCGAGGGTGTTGTGGAAATGAACCGAGGAGAAGGAAGAGGACTAGCAGAGAGAGAGAGAGAGAGAGAGAGAGAGAGAGAGAGAGAGAGAGAGAGAGAGAGAGAGAGAGAGAGAGAGAGAGAGAGAATTATGGGATTAGAAGAGATGGCTCCTTACTCATCCACGCAACTCTAGACTTCGGCAATATATTTTATGAGGTTATAGTTTTTTTTAGTTTCCCTTCTTTTTTTTTTTTTGGCCTCGAAAGAAAATGGAAGTAATGGTCAGGACATGGAACAACAACAACAAAAAGAAAGAGAAGCAAGAACGGGTAAACGTGAATAAACATGTTGAGCAGAAAGGATAAAAAGTTTACCCTAAGAAAACAAAAAGCAAAAGATATCTAAGAAGTTTTATAAAGTGAAACGCGTAAAAATGGAGTAAAAATAACAGTCAAAGAGATTAATCAACTTTGTATTTAACAGAAACAAAAGTATACGCAAACCTAGCCCCTTCGCCCCCCCCCCTCCCCCCCTCCGAAACAAAAGGGAAAAAAAGAACATTGTTTGAAACATGTAATCCCATTTCCCATTACCTGAGAGCTGTGACGCCGTTGACTAAAAGGGAAAAAAGGCAGTCAGAGAGAGAGAGAGAGAGAGAGAGAGAGAGAGAGAGAGAGAGAGAGAGAGAGAGAGAGAGAGAGAAATCACTCACAGGATATGACAAAGAGATGAAATGAGGAGATGAAGGCCCCTCCTCATATTCTCTCTCTCTCTCTCTCTCTCTCTCTCTCAAGTGGTCAGGTGCAGGCGTCTCCCCTTCCGGAATTCCTCACGGGCGGGTGGCAATTAGAGTGAGCAAGGCCTTCGTACCAGAGAGGGAAGGGGGGCGTTGAGGGGAGCGGCGAGCCCTTCACCACCGCCACCCTTGACCACCACTACCACAACGGTCACCACCACCCAATTCAATTTTTATTTCCGCCATTCTGTCTAAGCACAAAATCGTATAATCTTTCCCCTGTTTTTTTTCCTTTTGGTATTGCTATTGTTTTGTTGTTCTCCTCCTCTTTCTCCTCCTCTAATTCCTTTTTTCCTGAACCACAGCAACAAGAGCAATAAGAACAACACAAAAGGCTGCAGGGGTTTAAATTTCCTTCTTTCAATAGATAATCAACCTCTTTTTGTATCCGGGTATTTGTGCATTCATGTTGTCCTTTAATTTTTATGTTTTTTTATGGCCATGTACTGCCCTTGACTACTATAAAATGCTCACACACACACACACACACACACACACACACACACACACACACACACGAATACAGCGGATGTTCCCCCGCACACAGAGATAAGGAGACCTGTTTGGGGCTTTAGTTCTAATAAGGGAACGTCACGAAGCTGATCACACACACACACACACACACACACACACACACACACACACACACACACACACACACACACACACACACACACACACACACACACACACACACACACACACACACAGAGGAATACACGTGTCCGGTCTTTGTGTGTTTAAATCGTGTTTGCCGCCCCAGAAGAAAAGAAAAAAATCGTAAAAGTAGACAGTCCGGTCACGTCACGTCACGGGCCTTCATGCGTCACTTGGTCAACAGTGCCCCGCCCCTCCCGGCCTGGACACGCGTGAATAAAGACATGCTGAAGGAAGAAAGAGGGGGTGAAATTGATAAAAAGTCAGGGGAGAAAGAAATAATAAATAACGAAAGACAAAGAAAGTAAACATATGAATAAAGTCGATGAGAAGAAAAATAATGCAAGGAAGACAAGGGAAAAACAAAAGTAGACAATTGGAAAAGAAAGACAAACTAAATGTATCAATATAAATTAACATAAAGCATGATAATATAGGTAAGGAAACAGAGATGAAATATTAATTATAAGTACAGAAAGAAAAGAACCACGAATAAAGATATAGAACAGGAAAAATAAATGAAAAGGAAAGATAAAAAGAAAAAAAGAAAAAAAAGAACAGACAAGAAAAATAAATACGAAACTAACAAAGAATAAAAGGAAAACAAAGAAGACACGATGATTCAAAGGACAAATCAACAAAAAAATATATATATAGAAGGAAAGAGATAAAACTGAAAACCGAAAGATAAAGAAACGAAAGGAGGGAAAAATATATCGCATTACACCAATCGATAAGTTTTTCAATCTCTTATCGCGGTCACACTCGGCCAAGCTCCCTCTGTGTGTGTGTGTGTGTGTGTGTGTGTGTGTGTGTGTGTGTGTGTGTGTGTGTGTGTGTGTGTGTGTGTAATGGAGGGAAGAAAGGAAGGGGAGTGAGGAATGGAAGGGCTTTGTTGAGGAAAATTGCATTGATGTGTGTGTGTGTGTGTGTGTATGTGTGTGTGTGTGTGTGTGTGTGTGTGTGTGCGTGTGTGTGTGTGTGTGTTAACGTTAAGCTCATCTTCGGCCTGGCAACACTGGATGGGCGGTGTTGTGGTGGCAATGGTAAGGGTGTGTTGTCTGCCTCGTGGTTAGTCTGCGTGCGTTGAGGACTAAAGGAGTTAATGTGCTAAATAGGTATGTGGTAGCGATTATAGTGGTTGTCCGCATGGTAGTGAGTTAGAGTGTCCATCGTCGTCTGTTTCTAGTGTTATATGTTCTTCGATGCCTTTGAGATGTGTTAGTTAGTCTGTTACGGGAGTGTTGTTGTCTGTGCAAATATGTTAATGGGCGTTGGCTCTGTGTGTGTGCGAGCGTCTGTCTGTGTGTTGGGGTTAAGGTGCTCTTTGGATGGATTATTCTTCCGTGTGGATGCTCGAAGCTATCCCTGTACAGTTACCCGCTTACTCCTGGCACTGAGGCAAGGAGAGAGAACCTTAAAAACAGTAAACACGACAACAACAACAAGGAGAACCATAGGAATAACAACAACAACGGGGAGGCGGTGGCTGAGTCGACAGAGTGACGGCGCCGCGTTCAGGAGGACGCGAGTTCAATCCCCGCCCGGTGCCACCAAGCTGGAATTTTTCAGCCGCCGCCAAGTGGCTTAAAACTACCCACAAGCTGTCCAGAAGACCACCTATCAACCCGGACTCTAGATTCTAGGAATAAAGATGAGCTCCGGGAGGGCAGCATGAGCCAATGCAAGATGGCGCCACTATAAACACTCGCCTGCGCTAGAACGGGCTGGGCCGACCATCAGGCCCCACTGGGAAGAAGCCTACTGGCGCAATAGGCCGCAACGTAAAAAAAAAAAAAGCAACAACAACCATAGGAACAAAAACACAGCACAGTCAACCAGAACCTCACAAAACCCCTTCAGTACACTTCCCTTCCTCTCTTCCCCATCTTTTCGTCTCTTCCTCCCTCTCCTACTACTCAAGCTCTCTCTCTTCCTTCAGGCGATCGGTTATCCCCTCCCACTTCCCTTCCTCACAGTCTCTCATCTCTCCTCTTTCTCTTTCTTCCTCCTCCCTCGCCCCCCCGTCACGCTTTCAAGTGCACTTCTCCTTGACAATCCCGTGTGTGCCTCGCTATTTAACAAATCACTTGCTGGGACTGGCCGAGTAATTAAAGCTTTGTACAGTGTGTTTGTTCTCCCCTTGATAGAAGAGAGAGAGAGAGAGAGAGAGAGAGAGAGAGAGAGAGAGAGAGAGATGAGATGAGATGAGGACCATGCTCGGGGCGCCGGGCTGGGCCAGCAGCGGTGTCATGCAGAGCGAGACCCGCCTCGTGCCTCTGGCCAGCAGGGTCCAGCAGATCGTCGCCTGCCGAGTGGCCAAGGCCCTCCACCAAGACAGGGAGTCGGTGGCACGAGCGGCGCTCTGCAGAGTCTTGCCACAGAGGCGAGACCTGTTCACCGGCAGGACCTGGCTGTTGAAGGTGGCTGAGGCTGCCAGCCCCCTACCCCATCTCGACCACCTGCGGCGGGAGGGGCCTGACCGTCCAGCCGCCACCTACGTCGCGCCACCTCCGTGGCAGCCCCCCACCGCCGAGATCATCATAAGAGAGCTGCCTGCCAGCAAGGCGCGGTGCACACAGGGGGAACTCCTGCAGCACGCGCTCATGGTGGTGGCTCAGGCCAACGTGGGGAGCTGTGCCGTCTACTACACCGACGGCTCAGTCGACCCAGTGAGAGGCGCGACAGGCGCGGCGGTCGTCACCGGCAGAGAGACGCTGTCGTGGAGGACATCAGATCACTGCTCCACCTTACAAACCGAGCTGTTGGCCATCAAGCATGCCCTGGAGCACGCCCTGCAGCACCGAGAGGGGCCTGTCGTGCTGCACACCGACTCCCGCTCCTCCCTGCAGGTCCTGCAGCAATGGCGTCCACCGGCTGACAACGTGCGGCTCGTCACCACCATCCTGGGCCTTACCCAGAGCATCGCCGCACAGGGGCGGCACGTCAAACTCAACTGGGTGCCCAGCCACGTAGGCCTGCGTGGAAACGAGGCAGCCGATGCGGCGGCCCGTGCAGCCACCAGCATGCCAGCCATAACCAGCGATGTCCTGCCCAGCCTGCAGCAGGTTAAAGAGCAGGCCAGACGCGCTGCCGCCGGCTCCGCAGAGGACCTACACAGGCAGGCTGAGCGGCACTCGCGGCAGGGGGCCTGGTACGCCAGGGCCACCGACCACCGGCCACTTCACCCCGGCCGGGAGCTGGATAGGGCGGACCAGGTGACGCTGCACCGCCTCCGGCTTGGCTACCGCACGCTCCAGGAGATGAGGAACGACTTCGCGGGCCGGCAGTGTGAGCACTGCGAAGCCGTCGCTCATCGCCCCCTGGTCCACTACCTGCTGTACTGCCCCGCCACGGCCCAGCTCAGACAGCAGCCCACCGAGGACCCGCAGGACGAGGAGGCGAGAGCCGCCCTTGTGCTCCGGCGGGCCCAGACGACACTCCCGCGACTCCTGGAGGTGGTACAGACCGCCCCTCCTCCACGCTGACCGCACACCGCTATACTCCCCCCTGTAGGGAGTAGGGTGTGTGATGTGACCCGACCAACCACCAGGGTGGCCCTGACACTTCCCCAGCGGCGGGCCGTTGCCCGCTCATCAACATATATGTACACATTTACAATATGTAAGATGTAAAAATAAAGAAAGAAAAGAAGAGCGTGTGTGTGTGTGTGTGTGTGTGTGTGTGTGTGTGTGTGTGTGTGTTCTTGATTCGATTTCTTTAGAGGACTGGGTCAGTTTAGTAATGATAAGTGGGTTATCACATTTTTATCTTATAGACAATGTGTGTGTGTGTGTGTGTGTGTGTGTGTGTGTGTGTGTGTGTGTGTGTGTGTATGTATGTGTGTGTGTGTGTGTGTGTGTGTGTGTGTGTGTGTGTGTGTGTGTGTGTGTCGCCAGGTGGGCAGGAAACTTCTGAAGATAAAGAGACGTCCTTGCACCTGATGCCGGCCCCCTCCCTTTTACTCCCCCTCTCCCCTTCTTTCTTACTCCCTTCTCCCCCTTCTCTCAGTCTCCCTCATCCCCTGCCCTTAGACACAATCCCATCATTTCCAGACACCCTTTTCTTTCACTCTCCTCTCCCCTCTCCCTGGCTCCCCCTCCTCTCATCTCCCTTCTCGCTCCCCTCTCATACATTCTTCATCTCCCCCCACCCCCAGCATCACCTCTTCATCCTTGCAACATCTCCGACATCCCGGCTTTCGTAACCTTCACACCTGTCTCCCTTACCCCTTTAAAGCATCCCTTGCAGCATCGATATTTATAGTCACCTGGGCAATTAGTTAAAGGTGTCTCGGGTGTTATTTTTCATTCAAACGTTGAGGATGAAAATGTTACACCCTCATGTTGGACTGAAAACGGATGAACAAACGTTAGCCACTGGGAAAGATCTTATAAATTATGACCAAGAAAAAAGAAAAAGGGAACGCGTCTGAACCTAAAACCAAACCAAAAAAGTAAACAGACAAACGCAATCCATGAAAGAAAATTGATATACGTGACAAAATCGCAGTGGGCAATATGTATTTTCTTTCTACGATTGTGACTGACCAAGAAAAAAATAAGGGCCTTGCAATTCGCTTCACCAAAAAGAATACCAAAAAAAAGATGCAGAAAAACATAATAAACCCAAGACGCATGACGAGCTAAATTACCCCAAAAAGTCTCCTCCCACGTTATCGGCCACACCAATCACTGCACACATTAGTTCAGCTCGTTCAGATCTTCCTTGCGTGACCCTTCCTTGCGTCCCCCAACACCGCCAGGGTTATTAATTAAGAAAGGGACTGGGAGGGAGAGAAGGGACCGGGAGGGTGAGAACAATGGTAAGAACACCTGCTGGCAAGGGATGGATGAAGGGCTGAGGATGATGAGAGAGGAGAGAGGAAGAAAAAGGGAAGAGGGATTGTCATATTATCCGATCACCAGAGTAAGAGAAGAACATTGAGACGGTTGGTAAGAAAGAAGTAAACGGACCAGACAACGAGAGGAAGACTTATCCGAAGCACACACAAAAAAGACAGTGTAGAGAAAGAAGCTTAAGGAAGTGGAAAAAGGTGAGTGAAGATGAAGAAAGAGAAAGAAAAAGAAAGAGTTATGAGAAAATGGACAGGAATAGAAGGAAAGGGGTGTGAGTTAAGAAGGGATGAAAGGGAGAAAAGATAGAAAGAAAAGGGATGGAAAAGAGGGTAAAAAAAGTTAAGGAAGAGGAAATGGGGAGTTAAGATAATGAAGAAAGAAGAAAGGAAGGAGAGGGATGTGTGTTTTAAGAGGGGATGAAAGGGAGAAAAGATAGAAAGAAAAGGGATGGAAAAGAGGGTAAATAAAGTTAAGGATGAGGAAATGGGGAGTTAAGATAATGAAGAAGAAAGAAAGGAAGGAAAGGGATGTGACTTAATGAGGGAAGAAAGGGAGAAAAGATAGAAAGGAAAGGGATGGAAAAGAGGGGTCAAAAAAAGTTAAGGATGATGAAATGGAGTTAAGATAATGAAGGAGGCAGGAAGGAAGGAAATGAGGATTAGGGGAAAGGATAGAAAGGATAAGAATGGAAGGGAAAGAAAAAAGTTAAGGAAGAGGAAATAGGGAGTTAAGATAATGAAGTAGGAAACAAAGCAGGAAGGATGGAAGGAAGGAAGGCGTAAACGAGAAAAGGAAGAAGAAAGTCCGGGTTGTATGCGCTAAAGAAGGGGTTAGAGAGGGTGGGTTGAGTGAATGGATGATCGATGGCTGAAGAGAAAGCGAGAGAGGATGGGGAGAAGGTGGATAACAAGACATTACCTCCCCTCATCCCCTCTCTCTCTTTCTCTCACGACCCTCTTACACGTGTCTTCTCCCTCCTCCCTCCGCCTTGAACGTGACTGTGTGGGCTTAAGCGCCAGGTGGAGGGAGAGGAAGATGGAGATACAACACGCCTTACACGAGGAGGAGGAGGAGGAGGGGGTGGCGATAGAAGAGGAGGAGAAGGAAGAGAGAAAAGAAGAGGAAGGAACATTTTACTGCCTATTTCGTAACGAGATAGAAGACAGCATGACATCACACACACACACACACACACACACACACACACACACACACACACTTTCTATTCATCGGCGTTGCGTTACAAGCGTCGTTGGTCTCCCTAACCGCAGCTTCGTCCGGCCACAAGCAGCCATTCTCGACCTCATGATGGACTAATTCATTTTCCGAGCGGAGAACGAAGGAGGGAGGGAGAGGAGACGTGGAGGGAGGGCTGTGGGAAAAGGGGGAAGGGAGGAGTAAAAGGGAAGAACCGAGAGAGGTGGGAAAGGGGGAAGGAAAGGAAGATGAAGTAAGGAGAGAGAGTAGGTAGAACGGAAGAAAAGTCAGAATTGTGAGAGAAAGGACGGATAGGACTGAAAGAGGAAGGGAAGGGAAGGGAACGAACAAAAGAGGGAGGGAAAGGAAAGAGAGGAAGTGGGGAAGGGGAGGAGGTAGAACGGGAGAGCAAAGCGTTTAAGTAAAAAGTGTGTACGTGAGGAAGGGAGGATAGGGCTAAAGGAGGAAGCGAAGGGAAGGGAGGGAGGCGTGACACAGGTGGTTACTCTTCGACGATTGCCTTTCACAACTACGAATTGATGACAGGAAGAGGGAGGAGGAGAACAGGCAAAAGTGCGGGTCCCGAGATGAAGGCGTAGGCGAGGAGAGGTGATGCTGGTGGTGGTGGTGGTGGTGAGGGTGTAGGAAGGCGGGCACCAATAGCAAGAACGATCCCATTAATTATTCAAGATACAGACAAATGGCAATACAAAGAGCCGTGGAAATGGAGTTTGTGTAGGCTGGATGTTGTTATTGGTGGTGGTGGTGTGGTAAAGGTCTAAAGTTAGTGGTTGCTGTTTGTGATGGTGGTGGTGGTGGTGGTAGTGGTAGGGCCGTTTATTTTGCTGTCACTGTTGTTGTTGTTGTCCGAGGTAACAGTGGCGGTAAGGAGTGAATGACGATAATGCTGTGACTGACGTTATCTCTACTGTAATTATTGTTAGTAGGAGCAGCGGTAGCTATAAAGATAATGACGTTGGAGCTGTTGTTATTACTATTGTTATTATGGTTCGATGTAGTTATGATGATAAAGTTCGTCATTTTTGTTTTTATTACTACTGTTGTTGTTGTTAAGTCGGTAGCAGTGGTGATAGCCGCGCCACCCTAATTTGCTCCCTACTATAAACCAGCTCACGCCCCACCGCCGCCGCCGCCGCGAGCACACGCAAGACAATAACAGATAAGGAGATAAGAAGAGGCCGCCGGGCAGGTAACATGATAAATTGGTTCAGGTGTGTGTGTGTGTGTGTGTGTGTGTGTGTGTGTGTACAGTGCTCCATACAGTCAGATAAAGAAAATATACAAGAGGAAATAGGACGCAAGAAAGATAAGACAAAAACACACACCAAAAAGGCTATTCGAGGACCCTGGTGGGATGTCTGAGAGCTTGGCCTTCCTTACTGACCACCGAGGCGACTTCCTTCACGTAGAAATGTATAAAAAGGGAAGGTAAGGAGTAGCAGCGGGATATTTCCTTGTTTCTGAGAAGGATGGTGGCCAGGAAATGGAGAGTGAAGTGGGAAAAAAGAAAAAGGTATGGGGATGGAGTATAAAACGGAGAGAGAGAGGAAGAGGCAGAAGAGGGGAAGTAAAAGAAAAAAAAACATTAGTGGTTGAACAGGTAGCGAAGTCTGTTGGATATTTACGACACTAAGAACTTGAGAGATCTGATTTAGTCTGCAGGCGACACTTGTATAAAAGATTAGATGGGAGAATTAATAACATGTGGTGCTGTGCTTAGACACGGAGAGGGAAGAATAGGAGAGGGAGGAAGAGAGGGACACATCTAAAGTATTCATAATTACGACTCTTTTTTTTCCTTCCTGCTCTCGTCCTCTTTTCGCCATCCCTGGTCTCGGGGATTGCAACCCTCCCAGTGTCCTCCCCTTGTTCCAGCCGTGACAGAACACTCAGCCAGTTTCGTGTCGTCCCCTGTGCCAAAACTCGGGAGCACCGACGGCCAGGGAACAGGGCGTGGTTGTGTTTTGGAGGGAGTTCTGCTGCCGCCACGCCCTGCAAGGCGCGGCGACGCAGAGCATGTTGTTGTGCTTCAGCTGAGCGCGTTCAGCTGCTCTGTTTGTATTGACGTCACGTCCTGAGGGGCCGCGTGGGGCGTTGACAGCCACCGTGTTGTGTTGTCTACTGCAATGATACTTTTAATCGCGAGGCAACGGTCGACCCGCCGCCAGTAACAGACCGAAGTAAATGGAGACTTTTGGCAACCCTGCAGGTCTAGAGGGAACCCAGGTAAAAGGTAAACTTGGGGCTTACGCCATGGTTGCGCGTGCGTAGGCGCTCATATCCGATACCTTGAGTATGTGATGGATAAAACTCCATTCCCCCAGGGCACAAGGCCAGTGTGTTATCCGCATCAACACAGTTTACTTTTTACAGGTTTCCCCAGGAACGGATTTATCGACTAGCACGAAGAGAGGAAGAACAGCTGGGCGGGGTGCTCGCAGACTGTCCAGGCTGCGATCAAACCCGGGCCAATGGATTCGTAGCTAGGCATGCTAATCACTGCACCTCGGAGGTGACCGGAGGGGCTCACAAATAACGCCTTTGCAAATGTAAAACCCACCATCGAGTTATCTTGGCCAGGCACCTAACGCTAAAGACGAGAAAACAACACCACATCTAAAAGGTGGGGTGATGTTTTAATTAACTCAGCGAGTCTGAGAAAAGCAGACAGCTTCTCCCTCCCCCTTCCTCCACTTCCTCGCACCGGCGCCCACAGACTACTAACTCCACCACCCTTCCAGGCGTCGTCTGCATTGCTTGCCCCGCCGCCGAGCACCGCCGACCTCAAATCCTTTCACGCCTCGGCTGTGCGTGAGAACATAATATGCAGCACCGCATCTTACTTGCTAACCTTCGTCCTGAGCATTCACGTGATTTCTTACCCTAAACATTATGAAGTACTGCGTCATCAAATTAACAAGGCGAAAGATTTGTACAAGTAACGAAACCAAGCATGTTATCCGAAGGTGCAAACAGTTTATCAGCTTTGTAAAAGCAATCACAATGAGTTTTCCTTCCATCTTTCCCTCGCCACGCCCGATGCGTACCCGGCTAGCGTTTCCCCGCCTTGTGTCTCACCTGCTGTCCCGCCAAGGAACAACTGTTCGGAAACTGCTTTAATCCTTCCGGCGAGTGGCGCAGCAGCGGCCCGGGGGTGCAGCGAGGCAGAAATGTGTCTCCATCAATGATTCGAGGAGTTACGAAATGTGGATGGTGACTAAGATCTCTCTCTCTCTCTCTCTCTCTCTCTCTCTCTCTCTCTCTCTCTCTCTCTCTCTCTCTCTCTCTCTCTCTCTCTCTCTCTCTCTCTCTCTCTCTCTCTCTCTCTCTCTCTCTCTCTCTCTCTCTCTCTCTCTCTCTCTCTCTCAAAATAATCACCATGCAATATACCAAAAGAAAAACCACGATGACAACAACAAAAAATGGTCGACGTCAAGTGTGACGAGGCGGCGGTGCTGCCCCCAAGTGGTGCTTCGGGAATGCGTCTTCCTTCCATCGCATCGCAGTGGGAGGCGAGACAAAAAGGAGGACACTGTTACGTCAAAGATTCATGACGCACGAGGCCATACGCTGAATGTGATGGACTTGAGTCTTTACCAATCATGGCCTGAGTGATGAAGATGGTGTTATATGAACCATGCGTGATACTGTGAAGTAAAGAGGCGAGGGATATGCATTCAATCAGTTATGAGATGTTCTAAAAGTGTTCCAAGCTTTATACTTATTTTTGCAGATATATATTACACTGCATAAACTACAACGTGTTACAGAATGGTGGTATTTAGGAGCCTTTACTGTATAGCCACGCCGTCCTCCTCCTCCTCCTCTAACAGCCCTGAAAAAACGAAGCATCCCACCCGGTAAGGACGCTAAAAGGACACGCTGCAACAGGAAATGCCCACCACCACCACCACCACCACCGTCCTTCGCCACGCCACGCCGTACCATGCCAACCCACACCACGCCAACCAGACAACCAAACACCACAACCACCACCAATGCAACACAACAGCAATTCGCTTCACACAGCCCCCACTTTTGCCACTTTTTTTTCTATTTCTCATCTAAGACTCCCCACCAACCCTTCCTCCTCCCCTTCGACTCCCCTCCCATGACCTATTCACACGGCCCGGTATGCAACTCCCCTTCCCATTTGATGCTCCCGCAGCCGTCCCGCCATCTCCGCCGCCGCCGCCGTCCCCCCTCCACCACCACCACTACCACTTCCATTCCCTCGGTTATTTTACACAGGCAGAATTGAGCCGCCAAAACTTTTCGTTCCCGTCCGGCCGTCTGCATGCACGGGATAGGGTTGGTCGCCGCGTGTGATGTGAGCTGTATCTGTCTGTCTGTCTGTCTGTTCGGGCTTTAGATAACACTTTTAATTTGTTTTCCTTTGGGTTTTCGACACGTATAGGCAAACAAACAAACAGATACACACAGACAAATACACACTGGCGTCTCGCAGTGGGAGGACGGAATACAAACAACAAATAAATTGGTCACTGAACTATATCGGAAATCTCAATCACATACAAAAAAGGCGGGACAGTCCATTTTTTCCTTCAGAGTCTTGGGTGTATGTATAATAGTCCAGTGCTCTTTAGCCTCTTGCCCTGAGCTCCAGGAGAAGTGATCAACCACATCTTAAGAGCCAAGAGTCATGAGGAGCCTACTGCATGGAGAACATTCCTGTCTGACGAGAGCTCTATTTTTAGTTCGGCGGGAAGAGGGTCGTCGCCGCACACCTTTCCCTGACCTTCCCGCCGCAGGTGTTCACTACCCAGAGCCCCACAGGTCACGCTCCTGCCTCTGCCCAACCGCCTACGGCTCCACAGTCCACCGCCTACAAGACATACTCAACAGCACACAGCCTATACCTCACGTTTCAAAGCCCCACACGTACTACAGCCAAAAATCTATGCCCCACACTACACAGTCCACATCCTGCACGTGGGCTGATGGTTGTTCGTTCATCTTCCCATCAGCAGCTTCGCCCGTGCAAAAAACAGCATCCATGATCAAAGAAATAACGTGAACTCTAATGTCAATAGTTCCGATAATTCTTCCGTGAAATCAGGCTCAAAAATGTGATTATAACTCGTTGCTCGACTCAATTTCTTGCAAGGTGACGATCCCCAAGATACTAGGACCTGAGGAAGCAAGACCCCGCCAACACCTCACGTACGCCCCAGGGGAGAGTTTCCGCCCCAAGTTCACGTCCGTCGGAGCAGCGGCGGGGCGGTGCTGCTCTGCCTTGCCGGGCTGGAAGAGCCTCCGGTGCTGGAGCGTGGCGGCCCCTCAGGCGGGAGCCCTGGCGGCCGGTGAGCTGTGTTCCGGTTACGGCCGGACACACACACACACACACACACACACACAAGGTCACCGGATCCTTCGTTCCTCTTCTCTTTCTTTCCTTCTTTCCTCCCGTTCCAGAAACAAAAGCCGAATCATGTTTCCAAATATAATATAATCCCGGGGGCTGCGTTTCGTAAACTGGATAATGGATGACTCATCTTGGCATCCTGGCCGAGATGTGAGCCTTCTTTCTTCACTGAATATTTTACCTCAGCTTTTCGCTATTTTCATTAGATAATCTCGACCGGTCCATAAATGAAAAGAGATAAAAGAGTGTGTTGAGTAACCTGGTGATGCCGCGAAGGGTCTCGGGCACCTGGCGCGGCATGAAAAGAACTCTCCACCGGCGGGCTGCCTCGAGGCCCTGACAGTTGCCGCGGGTCGTTCCTCTCTGGACCTCGATTTCGTCACCAAGAGGTCGCGACTCACCGAAGTGACGCAAACCAGTGAGATCATGCAAGGAAGACATGTGATGGGAGATGATGATGATGAGGAGGAGGAAAAAGCATCAGTAGTTTTGGTGGTTGATGACTTCACAGTATTTATCGTGATTGTGGTGATAAAGCTGATACAGGTGGAGTTGGTGATCCTTGTTGTGGATTGCAATTTTAGTGACCTAAAGAAAAAACACGATGGACTCTCACAGCCCTTGACACAACCTTTTGCATCATTCTCTCCTCAAAAGACTAGTGCAGTGTTTAAAACTACAAGGAACTGATCTGCTGATTCATAATTATGTAAGGAAAGAATTATCTAGTGCTTGTTTTTAAGATTGAACTTTGGTGACGAGTGACTTTGATAACAATGGTATACACAAGATAAAAAGAGAGAATGATTACTATCGATATTTATGTGCAATGTTGGTTTGATTTTTTAAGATTTTTAAAATTTCACTTTTTGTGTCCATAATAATTCCCTTTTGATACGTGAAGAGAACCAACACACGACACACGACTAAGAAACAACGGGATGTGCTGGAGCCTCCATGGAAAGTTTCTCATTATATTAGTTATTCTTTTCTTAGTGGTTTCCGTCCTTTATTTTTTCGCTTCCTCCTCTCTTCGGTGTGTTCAAAACCTTGTGACTTAACGCCCCAAGAATGCAGCAAGCCACCGTGTCAGCGCCAACACCTGCCCTGCTCCCCCCCCCCCCCTCTCCCTCCCCGCCTTCCGTTACGGACACACCTGATGCGCCGCGCCTCCTCATACTCGCCGGTCCAGGTGATAATGAGACAATAAAACAGGTACGCACACCCACCGGTAAGGACGTTGATGCATTATTCAGGGAGTTTTATTTTGATTATCATCCAGCAGGTTTGTTGTTTTCCCCTCCTAGACATTGCGTGGTTTTCGCAACCCGGCGGTTCCCAGCGCGGGGCAGCGAGTAAATTAGGTTCGTCTGATAGGGCAGATAAGAACGTCACGCCGAAGAGATAAGCCATCACACACACACACACACACACACACACACACGGCAGAGTGAGCCATCAGCAAACCTTGCCATTGGCGTCACCACCATGCAGGTTAACAAACTCATGACGTCATTCACCGTTTTCTGTCGAGGAGCGAATAGCGGGCACTCCTCAAGCTTCAAAGTGTTGTCTCCCCGGCACACACACACACACACACACACACACACACACCGCCTGGGAGTGAAAGGAAGTAATTAGCGGCCCTTGTTTCGCCCTCGACACACCGGAACCGCAGTTCGGCGCCACAGGCCGACCCAGTTCGTGACCTGCAGAAGCGGTGCCGCGGAGCCAGGGAGGGAGGGAGGGAAGTTAAAGACGAGAGTGAGGGAGAGGAAAGAAGAGAGAGAAGGGGCGGGTGAGGGGGGCGAGGCACGGATCCGAGTAACTGACCTTGAGTGTGGTGAGTCAGTGGCTTATCACACGTTATGAGTCGTGCCACGCAGAGAGAGAGAGAGAGAGAGAGAGAGAGAGAGAGAGGTCATGCACTATATTCAAACACTGGATAATATTGAGAGCAAACAGTCAGGCTCTATCGTGTTTGGCGAGAGACAATCTTTACGAACACGGAGACGCTGAGAGGAAGAGGCGCTGGAAGGGAAGGGAAGGAGAAAATAGACGGGGAAAGAGAATGGCTGGAAAGAAGAAAAAGTAATCACAGTCACCTCATCCTCTTCTCACCCTCCTCCTCATCTTCCTCTCCTTCACTCTCCTCTCCCTTCCTCCTCTCCCAGGTACAACGACCTTGGCATCTGCTCGGCCGTGCCCCAGGGCGGACATTTACCCAGGCGAGGGGACGGCAAGGGGGCAAGGGGGAATGCAGGTGGAAGGACGGATGGACGGGGCTGGGAGGGGAGGGGAAGGTTAAAACGTGTGAAGAAGGATGCCGTGAAACTGGTGCCAAAGAAAGGAGGAGGATGTGAGGCCCACTAACGGGAAGGAACACGCCTACACGATTGCACACAGGGTTTATAGCAGCGGACATCATCCCCGCCTCATCCCCTTCCTAAATCGTGTGGTGGTGTGTGGGTGTCGTTGGTAGTGGTGGTGGTGGCGATGATTGCTGTGGGAGTGGCGGTGCGTCCTCGCTAAGGGACATACGAATGAGGAAGGCAACCAAGTCCCAGAGCCCCCTCACCCCACCCCGTACTCACAGTCAATCTCCACCCTACCCATCTCCCCTCCCGCTCCCGGTTCGTTGACGTGACGGGGCCAATACAGAGGCGAGAGTAGGCCAAGGAGTGCCCGGCTTGCTGACGTGTGTGTGTGTGTGTGTGTGTGTGTGTGTGTGTGTGTGTGTGTGTGTGTGCGCGCCCTCACAAACTTTTCGGTGCCTCGTTTCCATCCACGCCCCTCATTTCCGTTTCAATTATTCCTTCTTTTCCACTTTCCCAAACTTCTCGCTCTCTTCTCAACCCCGCCCCGCCCCACCCGCCCCTCTCAGTAGTCCGCAACCCCGACAGAGCAGCTCTTGGAAGGCCGCCTGTCTGTCCTCGACTAATGATCTTCCCGTCGGTGTAATAACCAAAGGAGTTCATGGCCCATCCTTTCTTCCCAGCCTCTTACCTTCAGGCGATGTCCCCCCAAGCCCCGACCAACCACTACCACCACCACCCACTGCCGCCCCACTGTCTCCCACTCTACCACCACCCACTGCCGCCCCACTGTCTCCCACTCCACCGCTAACGCCACCACCAGCAGGACCTGTTGGCGCGTGAAAAGAAAGAGGAAAAGCAGGATGACGATGAGGAGGATGAGAAGAAAGAAGAGGAGGAAGAGCATGAAGAGGATACGGATGAAGAGCAAAAAGAAGAGAAGAAGCAGGAAGAAGAGGATGAGGGAGATGAACAAGAAGAGAGGAAGGAATGTCGTTTATTGTTTCCACTGACTTCGCTTTTGTTTTACACACACGATGACGTACAGGGTAAAAGACAACAATCAGCACTATACTTCATCACCACAACCAACAACAACAGCAAAGCCAATAATGTCAACAACCATACAAAACGAACCACAGCAACACTACAATACCCAAAACAAAAGCACAAAGAGACCTTCGAATATAGTGTGTTTGTATGTATGTGCGTGTGTGACTTTCTCTGCTCATCCATACGAAACAAAAGAAAATACAAAACAAAAAAGACAATAGCAATAAAGCGAACACCACCTTCTCGCGCCTCCACAACAACAAAAACAGCAAACTCAAGAACTAAAAGGCGGGACATTAGCGCATTCTTAAACTTTTTTTCTTAATTTCTCGCTTATTTTCTTTTGTTTCCTTTTCTCAGAACTCGAATGGCAGGTACTGGAGTCGAGAGAGAGAGAGAGAGAGAGAGAGAGAGGGTAATAAAAAAAAACGCAGTCACAGGAAGTAGTCTGGGTTCACGACTTACGAGAGAGAGAGAGAGAGATTCTAATAAAAATAAACTGACGTAAACAAAGGATTATCGATTTTCAGTGTGTGTGTGTGTGTGTGTGTGTGTGTGTGTGTGTGTGTGTGTGTGTGTGTGTGTGTGTGTGTGTGTGTTTGCGCGACTAAAAAAAAAAAATAAGAGGATTAGAGAAATTACAGAAAAGGCGTTAAGTTCAGAAACATCCCGGCCATGAAATTAAACTTGGGCGTCGGATGCAGAAACTTGTACGAGGAAAAATATAAACAGGCAAGGGAAGTCAGGGAGAAAAGAGACTAGGAAGGTAAACGAGAGGAGAGGATAAGAGGAAGGGAGGAAAAAGGATGGGAAGGTAAAAGACAGGAGAGATGATGAGAGGAAGGAAAAGAGAAGGGGAGAAAAAGGATAAGGAGGGTGAAGGAGAAGAGAAAATGTAGAAGGGATGGGAAGGGAAAAGAGAGGAGAGAGGATAAGAGGAAGGGAGGAAAAAGGATGGGAAGGTAAAAGACAGGAGAGATGATAAGAGGAAGGAAAAGAGAAGGGGAGAAAAAGGATAAGGAGGGTGAAGGAGAAGAGAAAATGTAGAAGGGATGGGAAGGGAAAAGAGAGGAGAGAGGATAAGAGGAAGGGAGGAAAAAGGATGGGAAGGTAAAAGAGAGGAGAGATGATAAGAGGAAGGAGAAGAGAAGGGGAGAAAAAGGATAAGGAGGGTGAAGGAGAAGAGAAAATGTAGAAGAAGGGATGGAAAGGGAAAAGAGAGGAGAGAGGATAAGAGGAAGGGAGGAAAAAGGATGGGAAGGTAATGGAGAGGAGAGAGGATTAGAGGAAGGAGAAGAGAAGGGGAGGAAAAGGATAAGGAGGGTGGAGGGAAGAGAAAATATAGAAGATGGGATGGGAAGGGAAAGGGGAAAATAAGAGAAAGGAAGGAAAAGGCTAAGATGGGAGAGGTAAAGAGAGATATAGTATGGAAGGAAAATGGAAATAAAATGAGATAATGAGAGAAACGAAAAGAGAATGGGGGGGGGGGGTAGAGAAGATGGATTGGGGAGAAGAGGAAAGGGAAGGAATGAAGGAGAAGGGAGCGGCGACCCTGAACCTTACGATTACTTAAAGCCACCCACCTCCACACACACACACACACACACACACACACACACACACAGTTCCGGTGGCTGGTTATGTCTGAGTCTGAGCCACAAGACACACCCTCCCTCCTCCTTCCTTCCCTCCCTCCTTTTTTTTCTCCCCTTCCTTCTCTCCCTCCTTTCCTTTGTCCGAGTCTTGCTCCTGTCCTACGCTTCTCTCCCCAGCTGTCTTCTTTCTTTCTCTCCCTCTCCTCCTTCCTTCCATGACTCTCTCTCTCTCTCTCTCTCTCTCTCTCTCTCTCTCTCTCTCTCTCTCTCTCCCTATAATTCTCCAGGTAATCAACAATACGAGAGAGAGAGAGAGAGAGAGAGAGAGAGAGAGAGAGACGGGAGGGATTAGAGTAAAATGTTTTAAAAATATTGTAGACAGACGGATGTGAGAAATTCGCTTGGAAAAGATGAAGGAAATCTAGGAACAGATGGCGGAAGGAAGGGAAGGTAAGGGGAGGGAAAGGAGGAAGAGTGGGTGAGAGGGAGGAGGGAAAGATGATGGATGGAGGAAGGAAAGGAATGGTGAGGGGAGAGAAGGAAGGCCAGACAGGATAGAATGCAAGAGGTAAAATGAATCCCCAAATTGCTCCTCTTTATCCTTATTTTCTCTCATCTTCCCTCTCCCTCTTTCCTCCTTCATGACATTAACCCACCTCCTCATTCACCGACGGAGAGAAAGAGGAGGAGGAAGAGAGGAAGGGAGGGGCGAGGCAAAGTATGGAGGGAGAACAAGTGGCAAGAGAGAGATGTGAGACGAAAAGAAGGAATGGAAGCTTAAGACACAAAACAAAAGAGAAGTAGTGATAGAGATAGAAAGTTGGATTATGATAAAAAAAACAATGGAAAAAAAAGCAACAGAATATACACCGAGATAGTTACTGAATCCAAAAATAATAGAATATGTAGGAAAGAGAACTAGACTAAAGGAGGCAGAGGAGCAGGAGGAGGAGGATGGAGAGGAGTGAAAACAGGAAGCACACAGAGGGTCGGGTCACCTCCATGAAGCGATAATCTAGAAACGCAACCAGACTGCCGCAAATACCCGCTTGGGAGAATTAAAAAAAAAACTGCAGGTGGCGGGGAAAGCAAGGCGTCCCAACCCCCTCCCCGCCCCGCCCCGTGTATGTAGATAGTGTGAATAGCAGCAACCAGGTGGGACAGAGCGAGGCGGGGCGGGGCAAGCGAGTCAAAAGGAACACACACACACACACACACACACACACACACACACACACACACGAAGGCGGCGGTGACGGTGCTGGTGATGATGGGACGTTTTCGTATCGACTTTCTCCGGCGGTTTCTCGTCTGATGATGGAAGTGATTCGGCTATTGTGTTTGTCTCGCAGGAGGGAGGGAGAGAGGATGGGTTGGCATCTTACCTCTCCCTCCTCCTCCTCCTCTCCCATTACGACCACCTACTCTACAACCATCACCCTCCTTCTCCTCCCTCTGCTCTTTCCACTGCCACTATTCTCTTCGCGTCAATGCAGTCTAGCCCGGTAGCAGCGACGGGCCAAATTTGTGGCTTTATCGGGTAACAGCGACGGGCCAAAATAGATGATGCATAAACTGATCACAAATGCTTCGATATATATTATGAAATGGTTTGTGTGAGGGGTGATTTTTTATCATTTTTCTCGCTTAGAGGGACTATTAAGAAACATGATCCTCGTTGCTACCGGGCTAACTAGAGGTAAGAGAGGGGCAAGGCATCTTACCTTTCTCTCCCTCTCCCACCACTATACTACGTCCTCCTCTACCACCACCATCACCCCCATCCCTCTATCTCTACTCTTACTACCAACGCTACCTCCTTCGTCATCGCAGTGTGGAAGGAGAGAGGGCAGAGCATCTTACCTCCTCTTCCTCCATTTCTACTACCATCACTACATCGCCATAACCACCATCGATACCACCACCACCATCACCTCCACCTCCACTACCACCATCACCTCCCTCGTCGGTACAGTCTCGTCCGCAGCTTGAAAATATGACCCATTATAATACCTCCTGCCCGGCTGCGGTGAGCTCGGGCCCAGAATCGCAGACTCCACCTAGGAAATTCTTATGTCTACCTCTGCGGGGAAACTCTGATCTCTGCCCTCTCTGCTCTCTGCTCTCTGCTCTCTCTCTCTCTCTCTCTCTCTCTCTCTCTCTCTCTCTCTCTCTCTCTCTCTCTCTCTCTCTCTCTCTCTCTCTCTCTGCGTATAAGGAAAACCAAACACTAGCATAGATGTCAAGGGATGTCTCAAGTTACAATCCAGAGTCCACAGCTCACACACACACATACACACACACACACACACACACACACACGAATAACCAGGAAAAACGTGTCATATAAAGTACTTCCCGATAAGATAAGATATGTGAGCAACAGAAGCACACACACACAGAGGCTAAGTGAACGTAATCTCCCGCCGCCGCGCCCCGCCAAGCACCTGCCCCCGGCCCGCCGCGGCTCAGGGTCCCGGGAAGGTGGGGAAGAATACGAGTTTGATCCCAGTCACAAGGAGGGTTACTTTTGGGGAGAGTAAAGGAGCCGACCATTGTGTTCACCGTAAGGCACCGAGAGGAAAAGTAAAAGGACTGGAAAGATGAATGTAGAAAGTTGAGGAAACCACCTGACTGTCAGAGACTTTGAAGTGATAAGATTATCTTTACATTCAATTAGTCCAGTATATCTAGAATTTGAAGTGATAAGGTAATCAGTTATATCACATTGTAAGAGATTTTTTTAGGGTTCGAAGTACAATTAGAATCAATAAACAATGGACTGGTAAAACTAAGAAAGAGAAACAACTCGCCTAAACGTGTAACAATAAGATTTCTTTTTGTCAAGGGTATTATATGAAATACTTTTTCACCGCGACATCGTTTTTCTCGGTTCCTCTCTGCTGCCTCACCTTCCTCCCATTTTTTTTTAAACTTTCCTTGGCAATTGGTTTGTGTGTGAGAGTTTGTCGACGTCGGGCCGGCCAGGAGGCGGTGGCAATGGAGTGAATGGACACTCCGGCCATTAACCATTTAACAAGACTAATGAACGCGGCGGCGCGGCCATAAAAATACATACATGGAAGCGAAGCCATTAGCGGTACCCTAGCGACACCTGGCAGCCCCAAGGTTCCGGCTGGGGCCACTTTCTCAGACAACTATCACCTGACTCCACTTCTCGCCAATTTCCTTTCCCGGCGCGAACACAGTACACACACACACACACACACACACAAACACACACCCACACACCCACAAACATCGATGACAAGATGTTCGTGTCTCGGTGACCCACTTGTGCAATGAATGAGCGTGAGGTGCGGGTGAGGGCAGGGAGAGGAGGAAAGGGAGGGAGGAGGTGTGCTTGCCGACGCTCACGGCGACATTTTTCGTCACAACCTTATATTCTTTCGGCCGGGAACCGCACCTGAAGACCGCTACGTTTTTCTTTTTACCGCCTTGGCCTTCCTCACGAGAGAGAGAGAGAGAGAGAGAGAGAGAGAGAGAGAGAGACCTGAAGTACGAACACAGTGCAAGGGAAGAGAAATCACAAAAGTTAACATGATAAATGAACCTCCAACGAACCGGAATAATAACAAACCACAGAAAACACGCAGCAAAAAAAAAAAAAAAAAGGGAAATCAAGACGACGCCATGTGGATTTGTTTTCTATAGTCCAGTAAAAAAGAAAAAAAAGAAAACGTCGGTGAGTCACAACGGGAACGAAATCGTGAACTTGAGCCGAAAGGAAAGTTCCACGGAAAGGTGTGATTATTTTTTTTTCTTTTTTAACTCTGTGTGTGTGTGTGTATGTGTGTGTGTGTGTGTGTGTGTGTGTGTGTGTGTGTGTGTGTGTGTGTGTGTGGACGGGGAGGGGTGAAAGTGAGGGTAGGAGAAGGTTGGGTAAGGTGAACGGGGGGCGGCTTGGGTGGTGGGAGAGAAAGGGAGAAAATGAGTACTTGAGAGAGAGAGAGAGAGAGAGAGAGAGACGAATAAGGAGATGAGGGTAGATGCTTTAGAGCCTAGCATGTGGATCGCACGGGCCACGAGGGCGGAGGAATGCGAGTCACCTGCATAAATTACACGTCAGAGAGACCAAACAAATTTCATACACACACAAACGGACCGAGAAAGGAAGAAAAAAAAAGTACAAACCATTCACATTTGAGGCTGAGGTAAGTGGATGGAGATAAACAAACAAACAAACAAACAAACATCACCATCAGCACCAAATGAGTGAAAGAGACGGAAAGTATAATGGAATAATTCTAACAGATGGATGGAAGGGGAGAGAGGGAGAGGGAGAGAGAGAATGGAACGTGGAAAAAAATGAATGGCGGCAAATAGCTCTAGGGGAAAGAATGTAATAAACACACACACACACACACACACACACACACACACACAGACACACACAAGAGATACTACGAAATGAACGGCTTGGAGACAGGAAAAGGGAGTAAATGAACGGCCTAACGTCGCTAACCAGAGCATTTTTTTTCTTTTTTTTTGTAGCACACACACACACACGCAAGAGATACTACGAAATGAACGGCTTGGAGACAGGAAAAGAGTGTAAATGAACGGCCTAACGTCGCAAACCGGAGTATTTTTTTTCCTTTTTTTATAGTACTGTTGCTAGAAAGGGTCGCCGCCTCCTACAGGTATCGCGTTCTCCCCGGCCAGGTGTGCAGGGAGGAGGGGCCCGCGAGCCCTCACACCTGGCTGCCCGGCGCCCCCTCCTGCAGACTGTTAACGGTTTATTGATCGATGCTATACTACGTGGGTGGGGGCGATCACGGGCGAGAGAGAGAGAGAGAGAGAGAGAGAGAGAGTGGTGACAAGTGACTGGCACTCAATATAAGCGGAAGAGCAGATATTTCTAAGCACACAGAATTATGTCAGTCAACAACCACTTAATGATGATGCAATATACGTACACACGCACTCGACTTATCGTGTGTGTGTGTGTGTGTGTGTGTGTGTGTAAAGAGCGAGGGAGGAACGAACAACAAGTCAAGTGAACTGCCTTAAGGAATGACGTGGGAGACGAGGAAGGAGAGACTAGCGGCCCTTTCCGTTACGATTAACAAGTCCAGCCTCGATCTACTAGCACGACTTGCTTATGTTGGTACCCTTGGTGTGCGTCCCTCCTGCTACTGGTGGCACGCCTGACGGGGGTGAGGGAGCTGAAGTTGTTTCTGTTTTCTCCTCGAACAAAGCTGATGTTGCTCCGCCCTCAGCCGCTTGCTTACCACACTTGCTAACATGACGAGCAGCTTCGACGCGCGTTACGGTTTCCTTTCCCTTCACTTCTGCGTAGCTAACTCTTATATGGCAATCAGGGGGGCCACCAGAGTCTCGCCATTAGGTACGCTGTGCAATGAAGGAACTATTATGTACTGGAATGACTGAGACACTAACTTTATCGCCTGTCACGGATTCTTTTTCTTATTTTTGTTTTGGTATAAGTAACACTGAAAAGGCTAAATAGAAGAAGCACCAGTCTCGCCATTAGGTAAGACATGCAGTGGAGGCGTCATCATGACAAGTTAGCTTCATCGCCTGTCAAGGGTTCCATTTTTATTTATTTTGGCACAGACAGCAGTTAAAAGGTAAACAGGAGAGTCATCAGAATCCCGCTGTGGTGACGCGTGATTGAGGTCACGCCCTTGTGTAGCGGCCTGACCTCGACAATTCAGCTTCATCACGTGTTATGATTTCCTTTTCCCTTTGCTCCGGCACAGGTAACTCTCTACAGGTAAACAGAAGCGGCACCAGAATCCCACTTTGTTTTATGTTAGGCGATGGATGCGTTGGTGAGGTGAGCAAACCTTAAAAAAAATAGCTTCATCTCGTGCTATGATTTAATTTTCCTTTTACTTTTTCCTACTTTACTCTCTTAAGGTAAACAGAAGTGGCACCAGAATCTCGCTTTGTGTTAGGGGCCGATGGATGCGTTAGTGAGATCCCTTATGTAGTGGGCTAACTTCGACAATTAATCTTCAACGAGGGTCACTGTTTCCCATTCCTCTCTTTTTCTGAGTCGGTAACAGTCTAAACGCAAACAGGAGCGGCTCCAGAACCCTGCCTCTCGGTACACAAACTGATGCCGGCGCTATTGAGGTCACGCCCTTGTGCAGTGGTTTGACCTCGACGAGCACGGCGCCGCGACAAGTTTATTATGCATCACACACACCTAACTGAACGAATGGCGCGTGTTGTGTCCTGCAGCATCTCTCTCTCTCTCTCTCTCTCTCTCTCTCTCTCTCTCTCTCTCTCTCTCTCTCTCTCTCTCTCTCTCACAGCAAAACGCTTCACAGTTACACGTTTAGTGACGAAGCACTGTAATACTTAGACTGGCGGGTCGCAAGCACGATGGTCAGTCAACTCCCCCTCCCTCCCTTCCTCTCTCTCGGCTAAGTAACGGGAGATGCAGGCGTGCTCCTTATGCTACTGTCATGGGGGGTGGTCAGGGCCCCCGCCGGCAGCCTCGTCACACCAGGGAGCGATGTGGGTGCCGAGGAGGCGGGGAGGAATGCACGGCCCCTACACGTAAACTGATTAGGTGCAGTACTGTTTTGTGATAGATCTTGTTTGTGCGTGTCTTTGTGTGTGTGTGTGTGTGTGTGTGTGTAGACTTGACTGGTGCATGAGTGTGACTCATGGGAAGGGAAACACGTAACAGTCAAGGTGGGTGACTGTAGTGGTTACAGAGGAATGTATCGCCCGTGGGTTCCTGTGAGTGTGAGAGCACGACATCTTATAAGTCACACTGGCATTGACCATTACAATCAAGCTTCTCGCCGACGTTTAGTTTAGTTTTCAGGCAAGGCGCCCGCACACTCCTCTCGAGCCATAACGTCTCTTAGACGACACTCAACTTATTTTTTAGCGCGCGCGAGTACCTCCATATGAGGCAAAATTACTACGACTTACGTAATTATGTTTTACATTGTTATTTGCATAACTTTGTTTTATATTTCTGTTTGTTTGACACACCTCACTTAACCTTCCATATCATAAAACTAGGTTAAATTCAATTAAGTGAACAAACACACGGCAAGAGTCTTCAATGCCTGGACATGACATCACAGTGACGTCAGTATAAGACACGGACATTCTGGAAAAAAAACATTGACCCTGAGGTCAGGGTTGAAAATAAACACACGTGTCTTACCTTGACGCGCCCAGCTGAATGTGTCCTTCCTGAAGGAAGAGAGCCCCGGGGTGGAGACGGTACGCTTGGGAGTGGTGGAGGGAGGAGGTCGGTACCCGGGGGCGTGGTACCTGGCGGAGCGGGGAACCGACGAGCCCATCCCCGCCAGCCTCTCCAGGGTGGAGGCCGGGGAAGATACGGTGGTGTGCGTGGAGGTGGTGACGGACGGAGGAGTTTTGTTGAGTAGAGCGAACTGAGATCGAGGGAGGGAGGCCGTGGAGGCCACCTGGGTCGGATTTGATCGAGGTAGAGTAGTGGACCGCACCTCCGGGGACATGCGGTCCTTGCTGGTGTCCGGCATGGACGACCGTCGCGCGTATCGGAAGAAGTTTAACTTGTTCGGCTTTTTCTCTTCCTCTTCCTCAGGGCCTGAGGAGCCTTGGAGGAGCCTCAGGACCCGGCATTCAATGAGCCACGACTAGACGCCGCCAAGCTGCCTCGGCTGCTGGTGGTGAGGGAGCCTCGACTGGAGGCGTTGAGGCGAAAGTTTGAGGAACTGCTACAAATGTGCCGATCGAGGGAGTCTGAGGCCTTGAGTGTGGAGTCTGAGTCTAACTGCTCGTAGCTACTGGAGAACTCTGAGGAGCGAACACGGTCGAGCAAGTCACCAAGTGATTCTGACCTCTCCCCTGTGGCCTTAACATCCTCCTGGTGGATTTTTTCAAGGCTCATGTGGCTCTTTGCTTTCCTTGTCTCCTGCCTCCGGGCGCTGCGGCGGGTGCGGGGGACGCCGTGGTGTTCTCGAGCATCGAATTTATCTTCGTCGATAGTGACGCTCTGCCACACCTCCACCTCGTTGTTGCTGCCTTCCGTCACGAAGTATTGGATGTTGGTGACGCCCCGCTCCTCCAGGCTCCGTTCAGATGACGCACTCTGCTGGGGCCGAGCGGCGTCTGGACGTATCTGGTGACGGGGAGAGTCGTGTGAGGCGAACACCGTGCGCTGACTCTCCAAGGAGGTGAAGTCTTCGGCTGAGGATCGCTCGCTGATAACAGAAAGTGGCCCCTGTCCCTGTCTCTGGCTGCGGGCCTTGGGGGTGCCTGGGTCGGACTCTGGGGACTGTTCGGTGTCGGTGGGGCTGTCCTCAGACTCGAAACTGGTGCTAGTCAATGAACTTTTGTCCAGTGAGGAGTCTGAGATGGACTCTACAGACTTGTGCTTCCTCGGGAGGAAAAGTGGAACCTTGGGGCTGGAGGTGACGGGGTGGCCGCCGCTCAGTGAGTCGTCATCGCCGTTCTCGCTGCCCGACACCTCGTGCATGAGTGCCACGAGCCTGTTGCCGATGTGGTGCATTACCTTGGCCAGGAGGGAGGAGAGGCACCCTGGGAGCCAGAGCCAATGCTTCCCAGTCACTGTCTGGCTTGAGGCGAGAGATGGAGGACATGAGCCGCTGGTAAACGAAGACAGTGTCCTTGCTGGAGGGCGACGCGTCTTCTGAACTCTCTGAGCGGGTGAGGGAGTGAGCGCTGTCAGTGTCGCTCGGCTCACGACTCTGATCAAATTTCTGAATTATTTGTTGACACGAGGCAGAAATTTGTTCTTGGAGGTCACTTCTCATTTCAGGATCAGCCTGATCGAGCAGAGCATAGGCGCCCTCCAAATCACTGCTCGTGTAATCTGAGGAGTCGTAAGAGTCGCTCCAGGTGTCCTCGGAGCTCAGGTATTCGACGATCTCCTTCACCTGCTCGTCGTTGATGCCGGGCACCGTCTTCATCAGGTTGGTGAGCTTCGCCTCGAAGGCCAGCAGCTGAGGCGGCTTCACTCTTTGTCCCTTCGGGGCCTCGCGGTTGTTGCTGATCATCGTCTTGAAGAAGGCGCGCATCTTGTTCATCATCATGTTGGTCTCCTCGTCCGAACTCCAGTTGTTGAAGGAATCTTTCCGGCAAATCTTGTTTCTCATCTTATCGGGGCAGAAAGGCGTCAGGTCGACGGAGGAGCCCGTGCTGGACCTTGACACCTTCCCGTCCCCGCTGCTTCGCTCCTCCGTCTCAGACTTGTTGTTGTTGCTGTCGTTGTCAAAGCTGTCACCTTTACCTTCGCCATTCTTGCCCGTTGACACCTGTAGGCTGTCCGTTCTTTTTGAGGACGCCTCGCCGTCGTCCACACTGGACTCCGAGGAGGAGCGTCCTTTTTGATCTCTGGAGTCTTCAGGCTTGTCTTTCAGAAGGTCATCCGAGCTGCCAATGAATCCACTGTCTCGACTTTGGTATTTCCGGTCAGAAAGGTCCCCTTCTTTTTCCATCCTCTCGTCACACTTATCTCTGAAGTCTTTATCAAAGTCTATTGTAACGCGTTTCGTCACCTTTTCTCCTTCGTGCATCAGTGACTTCAGTGCCTCGGCGTTCTTTAGCTCACTCAGGTCCTCCCTGTGATCGGCGTCATGCTGCTGTTCAACAACTTTCAGTTCACTTTTATCACTATCCGATTTCTTGTCAGAATAGTCGCCAGAGTTCTTTTTCTTTTTCCTTCTTTTTATCGTGTCAAACTGACCATCTCCCTTGTCAAAGGCTGTTTCCTCAGACTCCGTGGAGGCCTCGTCCTCCCCACTAACCATCGTCCTCTCCACGTCGTCCCCTTCTGAGTGATGAGAGCCGTCGCTGGGGGCTCCGTCGTACCTGTCACCGCTAGACACCAGGCATCTATTGGCTACTCCTGTACGAAACCCCGAGGCCGCCTCATAACAACCTTTTTCCTCAGCTGTTCTGGGCTGGGAGAACCTTCGGAGTCACTGCCAACGGAGCCACTTTCGTCTGTGTGGAGCTCAGAATCCTCGCCCATTGACCTGATGGAGGGCTGTCGCTCGAACATGAACTCTGTCAAGAAGTATTTCTCCAATCTTGATGACGCGAGCTCTGCCGGGTCTGTTTCCTCGTCATATTTAGAATCGATGTCAACCCCTTCGCTGAAGATGGAGCTCGACGTCTCTGAGAAGGTGTCGCTGTACTCACTCTCCTCATTGGCGTACTTCTTGGGGTCGGCGGGTCCGTTGCCTAAGTCGAAGTAAAATATTTTCTAGCTCTGAAGGGTCAGCTTTCAAAGAATCTTCCTCCCTCGGCTTCCTCTCATAGTCGCTCTCCTCACAGCTCTCCTCAATGATGGTGTGGGCGTGAAGTCAATAGCTCTGTTATAGTAACCCCGAAGTTCGTCCTCTCTATCGCAGGCTTCGTCACCTGAAGATTCACTGTAATTAGACTCGCTGTTTATTGACTCGCCGTCCTCAATTGAATCAAATCTTCCTTCCACTTCACGATCCATGTAAATGTCTTCCCGTCGAACTCATCTCCTCGGCGAAGCTTTGATTATTTTCGTCGAAGGAGACGTCTTCTTCAAATTCGGCCTCGTCAGGAAGGAGACGGCTCTGTCTCCGTCCTCCCAAGAGTCAGCCTCCTGTGGCTGGCTGTTGAACTCATCCCGATGTCGATGCCATGGTGCTCCTCGTAGGCCAGCAGATCCCCTCAGGTGGTCTGGAGTCTGGGCTGGACTTATTGGACTTGGTGCCGTAGGAGACTCCACAGACTCAGGCCGCTCAACTTTACGTCGACGGATCTCAGGCGTCTTGTTGAGCCTCCGCAGGGCGATGCAGGAGTCTGTGCCTAAGGTGAGCGTGAAGTAGTTGGCAAGGCTGGAAGAAGATTCTGTCGGAGAACGACGGAATTGTTGTTGTCGTTCGCGAGTAGTGAGTATCATGGACTGCAACTCGCTCACCTGACTCCTCCGGGCAGGCGACGCACTGCGCGAGGAGTCTGGACTAGTCACGTGTACTGACATGACGTGGCCGCGCCGCACGTCACTCGTCACCTCCAGGATGGTCACGTCATTACCATCTTTCTTGATGTTACGGTCCGTATTGCTGCCCTCAACATCAGCATCGAGATCTTCACCCGACTCAGCCCCCGACGACCCCGTCACGACGATGCAGGTGGGCTTGATCTGTACGTCAGAGTCTGTGGAGTCTGACCTGATATAGATCCTGCCCTGCGAGGCCAGACGATTGCTGTGGTCGTCTTCATCGACGGACACAATGGACACCAAGTTCCCTCCTCACTGTTGTCTGAGCACTGCGACTCACTGTCAGCGCCCTGAAGGACCGAGTCAGCTGATGAGGTCCGTCTGAGTCACAGCCCTTGTCGTCGTGGTCGCGGCGACGTTGTTGTTGAGCAAATCTACGCAGCTCGGCATGCAGCTTTCCGCCCTCTACTACGGTGTCGGCAGAGTCGCTCGCATCGGCGTCAGATCTGTCGATGTCCGAGGAGGAGGAGACGCCGTCCGAGGAGGAGGACCTCTTGGCGCGTCAGGGAGGGTACTGGGGCGTGTGGCGGGACACTATCTCGGGGAACGCACCCGCCGCACAGCAAACCTTGTCACTTCCTGCCCCGCTCCTCGCTGCCCACCACATTGACAGGGATGCTGACGCCGTCGTCCTCGTGCTGACTGTCGTTTCCTTCAGTCACACTGATCTTCACCACGTTGCCAAGGTCGTCCCTTCCTCCTCCTCTCACCAGCACTCGAATGGCCAGACTCGCTGGACTCTCCCTCACCACTCAACTCCTTCACTTTGGTATCACCACACTCGAGTATCACGTCATCGCCCTGGCCGTTCACTTGCTCTGGATCCTCAGGCTCCGCGGCCTCTGTGCAAACGATGCTGTCACTGTTGGGAGCGGCGGGAGGCGCGTGCAGGCCCGCATGCGAGTCATGAGTTACTGCCGTGTGGCCGCCACCACTGAGAGCAGAACCGCTGTGTTCCACTTGCTCACTTCCGGTGTCGGCACTCGTGCCAGCAGATTCAGAGCTCTTACCCGACACAGCCGCCGCCGACTTACTTTCAGCATCAGACTCCGGCCCTTCACTTTCTCCGGAGGTGGTCTTTACTCTCACTTGGATGCCAGGCACGCTCGGGCCTTGAGGCAAGGCACCCTTTCCCTCTTCCTCCTTTCTCCTCCACATCCCTTCACAGAGTCCATCAGTCTCTCTTTCAGTCTCCTCAGATATCTCGAGCAGCTGTGTGTCTTCTTTGGTGGTAGCAGCGTCATCAGTTGACGATGGTGTGTCTTGTGTTCTCTCCTTCGGCAGGTGACTCCATAGTTCCTGCCCCAGCTCTTCCTGAATTGCCTCAGAGCTTGATTCACCTGCCACCTCCTCCTCCTCCTCCTCTTTTTCAGTGGCTGGACTTTCAGGAGCGCCGGTGTCAGAGGGTACTGTTGCATCAGCTGTTACTGGCAGCTCCTCACACACTGGTGCCGCCCCGTCGTAACCTCAGTCTCCACGTCTTGAGCCGCTTCTACTGAGCCCGTCACTTCTTCCTCACACTCCACGTCAAAAATATCAGCAGAGCTTGGTTCTTCTGCCTCCGGAGTAATGTCAGCCTGAGGAGCAGTTTCATGGTCCACAGCTGGCGCCTCAAGCCAGCCGTGGCCTCGCTCTCAGCCTCTCCCTCACCTGGACTCACTACATTATTCAGCACCAAACTCTCCGCGCTGCTCCCACTCCCAATCTCCTCCTCGTATTTTCATCGCTACCATCCTTTCCCTGAATTTCTTCATAATGCTTCCTTCACATCCTCATGTTGATCACATTTTCCCCTCAGCACTTCACTAGTCCTTTCCCACACTTCCTCCGCCACACAGACTGCGCCGCCGTCACCCACCTCCGCCAGCACACCTGAGGCTTCCCTCCCTCCCTCACTCAGGTACGCCTCGCCAGCCTGCACACAGCTGCTACCTTTACACTCGCTCTCCTCTCGTCCTTTTCACTAGAATTTACTTTAAAACTATCTGCTTTATCCACTTCATCCTTCACCTCCGCATTATCCACCTCCTGGGGCGGAGGCGTCCTCAGCTGCCGTCCGCCCTCCGTTTGAATAACAGTGTCGTTCAATGTGAGATCACAGATTTGTTGATTTATGGCCTCCACCGCCACTTCTTCTCCTCCCTCCTTCTTCCTCCTTGATAAGGCCAGCCTCGGCCGTCCACCATCTCGAGGCTCACGTCAGGGTTCACAGCCTCCACGGGCGGCTCCTCGCCGGCTGCTGTACTGGGCTCGAGTCCTCAGGGCGTCCGTGTCTGATTGAGCTAAATCGGACTCAGATGAAGATGACCTTGTGAGGTTGTATTTTTTGCTGACGTGCTTGTCCTCGTCGGTGTCGCTGTCCCCGGAGGATGAGGAGGAGTCATTTTCCACTTGCAGGAGGCCCGGGACAGACTCCTCCGGGCCGCTGTGTTCTGCCTCCTCCGCTGCCTCCACCCTCGCCGGTGATGTCGTAGCTCCGAGACACATGCACGTCTTCGTCTGTGTCCTCACCTTCACTCGTGCCACTCGAGGGCGCCTCCACACCCTTCCCGAAGTTGAGAAGGAAGGGCGGGGCAGGAGACGGGCTGGAAGGCGCGTCCTCCACCTGGATTACTCTTTCACAGGCGTCGAGGTCTCCGTCTCCTGCAGGATGGAGCTGGTCCTGGGGGAGGGTGACCTGTGGAGGGCGTGCTGCGTTCATGGCTATGGCAGGGGAGGGCTGGGGCAGTGGTGCTGGCAGGCGTGTGCTGGGCAGTGCGTGCGTGGTGTTGGCTGCTGCTATGCAGGGGGACCAAGGCGCCTCCTCCTCCCCACTCCTTGGCCGCCATGCTCCCTGCTGCCCTCTGTTTCTAATACACGGATTCCACCATCTTTGCGTTCATTTTCACCTTCACTTTACTCACAACACCTCCCCGCGTTCACTAGGGTCGTCTTTGTACTCAAAATCACTCATAGACTCCCCCGAGATCACTACTGACACAGGAACTGTTCTCCAGAGCCTCTCATCCGTCTCCAGGTCGGACGGGTGCGCGACTGAGTCTCTCGACTGAGCGTGAAGTGCGGTGGAAGGTAGGGTGAGGCAGCTGGGGGAGTGGCTTACCCCCTCGCTCCCGGCCCCCACCTCCCACCTCTCTCAACCCTAACACCGCCGTCACCTCCACCTCTGCCGCAGGACGCGCTGTATCCTTGCGGCCTTAGCTGTATCCTTCGTTATTGTTGGTAATCTAGTGGCCTGTGTGGCGGGCTGGCGGTGAGAGGGCCTCACAGCAGCCTGGCGGAGGAGAAGGCTGTTCTGGAGACGCAGAGGCTGGCGGCTCCTCAAAACTGGAGGTGAGGACAGCTGGGTCTGGGTCAGTCTGTATACAAATGTCCAGCTAGACTTGCGCACAGGTGTAGTACCCGCCGGTGCAGGCGCAGCTCTCATACTGGCGTCGTGTTCACAACCTCTCTCGTTGGCTTGGTTCTCCTCTGATAAGATAATCGAGATAAGGAGGGAGGAACATCAGGGGCCGGGCGTGGACGCTGTTGCGTGTGCAGGCAGCCACAGCCAGCGGCAGGCCTGGGTTGACACCGTAGTAATTCTGTATTTCCGTTAAGACTCTATTGCGATATTCTCGAAGAGCAGGAGATTCTTGGGGAGTGCCCGCGTCACGTGCTTGGTCGTGGCAAGACACTTCACTCGTGGACCGTTCAGCCGAGTTGCAGGTGGAGTTGTTCAGCCTGAACCAACGCCCGCCGGTAATAGCAGTGAGCAGGTTCTGAAGGGGTGAAGGCGCCCATCAGGGCCGCCTGGAAACGAGCCTCAGCTTGCACTGCCTCCGTCTGGCGCAACATAGCGTGAATATCCCTTGTATCCATAGCACCCAGGGGGCCCAGGATGGGTTGGCTGGGGACGGGCGTGGCTGTGTCGTCTGTCTCCGGACTCTCCGTGCTGACCCCACTGTCATGCCGAAGGTGGGAGGGGGAGCTGGCGGGAGAAGGCACTCGGAGTGACAGTTCGGCTTCGCTGTCCTCCTCCCCCTCAGATCCACCACCGCTCAGGTACTCGCCGTCTGTCATGACGCAGGCGTCCACACGGGTCGGGGCAGTGACGCGCGGGGCAGCGCCCTTCGCCCGCCGCTGCCGCCCCGCCTGAGACTGCGACTCTAGTAATCCCAGTCACTCTCGTCGATGAAGCCAGAGTTGTCAGTCGTTCACGGCGCTCATACTCGACACCCGCCTCGAGGTGAGCCAAGTGTCAGAATCTATGGAGGAGTTCAGCTCAGAGTCCGTAGAAGAGTCAGAGCTGATGAAGACCAACTTGTAATCATCGCCCTCAGGCTGTATTTTTTCTGCGTCCAGGACAATGTCAGAGGCGGTGTCTGAGTGGCGCTGCGTCGAGGAGTTGTCGGAGTGTCGGCCAGACGATCGGTCATCAAACTCAAGCTTGGTCGTGCCGTCACCGCCAGAGTCGCTGGGCGAGCTGGCGGGGCGCCGGTCCTGGGACGCCGCTCCAAGATGAGTCTTCGACCAGAGTGGCTGGAGTCTTTGGAGGGACTGGGCGGGGGCTTGAGGTGTTCGCCCTGGAGGAGAGGGTGTTTCTTGGGCATCATATTTTCTACCGTCATCTGTATTCCCTTTTCGAGTTCACGAACGTAGCGTGAAACCTGACCGGAGAGAGAGTCCTTGCTGAGCGGCGGGGGGTCCTCCTCGTCCACCCTGCCTGAACCCACCTGGAAGGACCGGCTCCGCCTCACGCCCGCCGGGTTGTGGGAGGCTTCGACCGACCCGTCGTGGCATAGCCTTGTGGGGACAGAAAACACACAATATCTACCATTGTCTTCCATGGAGAAGGATGTGAGAATGTACAAGGTTCATGAAGACTTCCGGCAGTGTGTTGCTTGGCGTGGGATTTATGGCAGGGTACAGGATGGCCAGTGTTCTTGGTTAGGAAGACTATGAAGGCTTGCGTTAGTATGTTCCTTGGCAAGCGAGGCAAAAGCAGGCTCAATTAGTATGTTTCTTGGCGTGCAGCTGTTAGCGAGGCTTGCATTAGTTTGTTAGTTGACGTGCAAAGTTAGGAAGGCTTGCGTTAGGATGTTGTTTGGGGTGCGATGAGGCGGCAGGCATAAATAGGTTAGTGATAATCATGCTCTTGAAGTCACAGGTTCTTCCGCTGACGAAGGAACGGAGGCACATGCAAAGCTACAAGGGAGTGTTGTAAACTTAGAGCAGGAGGACAGACCAAATCGAAACAGTTCCTAAACTATGGAATACCGACAACTGGCATCTTAAAAGTAATTACATGCTGTTAGCTAACGGAAAGTAAGCTGGTTCAACAGTTCAAGCAGCAGTGCAATCTGTTATACTTGTTACAGACTTCACAGCACTGCATGCTGAACAGAACCTTCCGTACTGTTTAGGAATGGAGAGTGAACAGGTGCATGAGAAAGAGGTTAGTGAGGCTGAAGTATCATGTTGAAGGTTGTAGGCTTTGAAGAGAGATGCTATGCAGACTAACAATGCCCATCGCTGGAAAAGTCATCATTTCAATCAAATGCAAGACAAAGAAGCTTAACATTGCCCTGACACCTGCAATGACAAGTCAAGAGAAGCGACTCATGCCCCGTCAATTCCTCTCGACTCCCCTCACAAGAGGAGGACACGAAACTATTAACAGAGGCAGCAACCAAGAATGAAACCAACGTCCAGTCCAACACAGCGCCAGCACCAGCACCATTTTGACACCTTTCAGCAAGCAAGGACGTCCCCGCACCGTTCACACCCCTCTACTGCAAAGGTTCCGTTACTATCCTGCCCAGCCAGTCACTGCTCAGCCTACCACCACCACCGAGCAAAGGGCAACACTCCCGTCCTACCATCATAACACCCACTGGAGCCACCCACCACCACCCTCACCTCGCTCCCACCCCCATGAATGCCGGGTGGGCGGGGCGTGGGCGGGCATAATGTCCGGGTGGCCGCGGGACACACCCAGAAGTAAACAAGGCAGGCAGGTGACGCAACGCCCCACACCTGCCTCTGCATTGTAATTAGAGCGACGCTGTTAAAATGTACAGAAATCCCCAGTGGTGGATGCCCGCTTCTCTCCCTCTGCCTGTCTATCTATCCATCTATCTATACGAGAAAGAAAATATCCTATCGCTCTTCTGTGTACGCCGTGAATATAAACATCTGGCTGGTAACTAATAAGAGTTTAGACACACCTGTACACCATAAACTGGTAGCCACATCACCGACCCACACACACACACCTGCGCGGCAACACCCATCACCTCCCCGATCTTCCCGACCCCCTGCGTCCCTGCCAATCAGCCGCTCATCACCTGACACCAAGGCAGAGACCTAGACTACCCCTATAGCAAGGCATACAACGCAGAGCAGAGACACAGACTAACTTGAAGAATTGAAAAGAAAACTGTCCTTTAAACGAAATTATGTATACCAAGAGTTGTGTATGTGTGTGTGTTCTTGGTTCACGGACAAGGTTTAAAAGGGCGTTGTATATGTGTGTGATGTAATTCTCGTGTGTGTGTGTGTGTGTGTGTGTGTGTGTGTGTGTGTGTGTGTGTGTGTGTGTGTGTGTGCGGTCTTTCAGGTGTTGGTGCAAGTCTCACACCAATGTTATGTTCCGGGTGGCGCCGCGTGTGTCTAACGACTAACGTGTGACATGGATGTGTGGAGAGTGCGTGTCTTGTGGAGGCTCATGCGTGGTGCAGAAACGTGATTCTTGTGAAAAGTATCCAACTCCCCGTCCACTGCCTTCTTTCCCTCCTTCTCCCCCCCTCCTACCGGTCCTACTCCTCCTCTTCCTCCTTAATCATGCACATTCCACCCCGTTTCACTACTCTAAGCATATCACCTTTTTGCACTAGTTAAAGCGTTATGGGGGCAGCAGTAACATGCGGTGCGTCTCACAGGCTACATAAGTACTCGAAGCGTTAGTAGGGCGAGAGAGCGAGGGGAAGGAAGAGAGAAAAGAGAGAGTTATGAGCTCCCGTAGCGGGCCTGGCAGGGGCGAGAAGGAATGTAGAAGCGAAGACAGGATGATGAACCAAGTTGTCATGTGCGGGAGACAGGATGGAGGGCGGATTTGAGACGAGGATGCAAAGCAGAGAAAGAGAAACTAAAGACGAGAACAGGGACAGGAAATAGGGTAGATTGTAGGAAAGAACAGAAAGACAGAGGGATTGGATAAACTGGATAGGGAAAGAGGAAACTAAGATGAAGAAGGAGACAGAGACAAGACCGAGGTGTTGGAATGAAAAGTAAGAGAGAGGAGAGACCGTGGAGATGACAGAGAGAGGAAGAGAGACAAGAAGATAGATACTATGAAGAACGAGTAGACAAAGAAGGAAAGAACCAACGGAAGAAAATTAGGATGACAGAAGGAAGGAAAACGAAAGATAGGCAGTGAAACATTCTAAAACAAAGACTTTGAGACAGGGAGTGGAAAAGACGGTGGAAGAAAGATAGCAATCATGGGAAACTGTCTAATAATGCTCAGTACAATCATGGTACAGATATAATGGCGGTGGTAATGATAGAGACGATGACGGTGCAAATGAAAGGGAGGGGAAGGAGAAGGAAGGGGAGGGATGGGAATGGTGCGGGAAAGGGGAGGGGATGGAAGGGATGTGGGAAGCAATGAGAACAATAGAATCGTAAATAATAATGATAATAGTGACAATGTAAACAATAACAATACGGATAAAAGACAGTAATAATGGCGATGATATAACACCATGGTAATAATAGCCGGCACTTACCTTTATCCCGGGCTGGCTGCAACACAGGTGAGGTAAATTAAGCCTCATTAGGGACAGGTAAATATCGTAAGCAAGGTGTTGTTGTGGTAGATGTAACAGTAGTAAGAGAGGGGATGGGGGGGAAGGGTTAGGTTTAGGTCTGTATACATATAAATATTACCCTGATGATGATAGTGATCCTCTTAATGGCGTGTGTGTGTGTGTGTGTGTGTGTGTGTGTTATGAGATTCAGGTGTGTGCACATGTGGGTGTGATGATATAATTATTCAGAAGCGCATCTGTGTATAACTATGTGTGTGTGTGTGTGTGTGTGTGTGTGTGAGAGAGAGCCATTTACATATCAGGTCTCTCTGATGTCCATGATACCTTATAAATGAGAGAGAGAGAGAGAGAGACGAAACAAGACGAGACGAGACGAGACGAGAATAACTAAGAAAAGACAACGAGACAGACACAGACAAAAAACAGCCAAACAGACCGCCCAGCAAGCAGTGACGAACAGAAAACTCACATTCACCTAACGGTTGCACGATCGCAATTTCCTGTCTGTTTCCTAACGCCACTTGTCTGCCGGTAAATATTTCCTCTTCCTCCTCCTTTTCCGTCAACGTCTCCCAATTTCCACACACTCCGTATCCTCGTCAAGAGTGCGAGACATTCCGTGCATGAACTACCGCTTCTGTCTTGCTCGTTGGTAATGCTGACGCTGATCTGTTTTGCATTGTGATGAAGGGCGCCGAGTAACGTTGAACAAAAGAGTAAAGGAATGCGTGCGTGAAGGAGGGAGTTGATATGTTAGTAAAAGTGTACGAGGAGGATAGACGCAGTAAACATCCCAGGGGCAAAAAATAAATTATACAGAAAAACCGTCTAGCAATATAGATAGAGAGGGAAGAGAAAAATAAATATGAGTCGCCCTTGCAATCCATTACTGCCTCTTACCTCAGTTCCCCTCCCTACCCTCCCTCCAGGTCCTTCCTTCCTCCCCAGCCCCGTGTCCCTACCCTACCCTACCCGCTCAGACTCCCTCTTCCAAGTCGACCCTTCTTCCCAATACACATTTTGGTATAGTGTTTGTGGATTGTTTTTATCTCCTTCGCCTTATTTCATTGGTTATTTTTTGTCTTGAGTTTGTTTCATCATTCGTAAGCTGTTTATCTACCTGCCATCAGCGTTTCTCCTTAAGTTTACCATTTGTTTTACTTTAATTAACTTTATTTTCACTCACAGAAGTTTTATTTTCGAAAGTTTTTTTTCTCAGACGAAGCGGGAGAGATCTGAGCGAACACACACACACACACACACACACACACCCACACACACACACACACACACCAGGACTAAACTTGTTTGACAGAGAGGATGTCATCCGGGAAGCCGCGGGATGAATGCCAGATAAGAAGGAAAAAAATGCGCCTTTCCCTCTTTCTTTCTCTTCCCTCTTTCGCCTCCTTCCCCCACCTTCGCATCCCCTCCCTTTAAACCTCTTAAGCCTGGTATGAATCGATTTTGTTTTCGGTCTCATTCTCTCTCTATCTGTCTATCCCTTTCTTTCTTTCTTTATGTCTCATCTTTCCTGGTTATTGAAGGTGGTGGAATGGGCAGAGGGGAAAGGAGAGGGATACAAGGAGTGGCCGTGTGGGTGGGAGTGTGCAGGTGTGTGTGTGGATGAATAAAGACGGATGAGGAGGGGTGAGGTGGACAGTGGGCGTGGGTGAGAGGTGTAGCTTAGTGCGGAGTAATTTCTAAGTGAGGGTGGGAGGAGCTTTAAAAACAATATCACCTGATTATTATAGAAACTGACCTTGATTTTGTTCTGTATTTCAACTCTTTGTTACTGAATATGGAGTCTTGAATATGCTTTTGTGATGGACCATTGTTTTTTGTTATTGCTTTCTATTCTCTCCTTTCCTGTGCTGATTTGGTTATGTATTTCATCTTCTTGTCAGCGAATATACGTATAGAATTTGCTTTGTGTTGGACCATTCTTTTTGTGTTTGTTTTCTCTGTGGTCAATATTGGCTAACTTCTTAGTACGTGTGGAGAGGTAAAAGGGGTGGGATGGGGGGAAGGATGCTGAGGTAGTGAGGCGAAGACGTATAGAAAGTGAGAGTGAGTGAGGTCAACAGGTAAGACTTGTTAGGGAATACCTGTGAGTGGTCAGCGGGCCGATAATTATAATGTTCACGCCTTCCTGCATGGGGAAAGGACGACTTCTCTTCCGCCCCCCCCCCCCCCCCGCACATAACACCCCCACTACATTCTTCCTGCATATAGAGAAAGGACAACTTATCTCTACCACCACCACCACTATTACAATATATCTTCATCATCATCATCATTACCGCCACTGAAACGGCCTACACACGCCACACCTCCAGTCTTCCGCCAGCATATATCACAATCTACTTCCCTCACTACCACAACTACAGCTATCCTACCTACTACCGCATACTGTTAGAGCACCGACCTTCACTGCCACTTTTCCCACCACCACCACCACCACCATCACCACTATCACCGTCACAAACACTGCATTATTTTTTCTTCCTAACTGTTACAACTATCGCATCGTGAGACAAGATAATTGCCCTTCACCACCATCCTTACAAGCGGTGAATTAGTTATCTCATTCGCCAGGCAGAACCGTTACAAGAAATGCTTATGTAATAGAATCAAAATCCACCTCAGTTTAAGCACCATCTCTCTTTGTCTCTCTTTCCCTCTCTCTCTCTTCTCATCAAATATTAAGCAACACAACAAACTTCTTCTAGACCACGAAAAAAAACAAGCATCGTCTTCACCAAGTCGACGGTTTGAGACAAAGAACCCGAGACATTGTCAGCGAAGGAGACGGAATCGTGCACATGAAGCCAGTGGGAAACATCGAAATTCTTCCGTGACGTCATCCCCTGAAGAAAAAAAATCCCACCATCAGAGGTCGCGTTGACCCTGGTGACGTGGCTCGGAAGTTTCCCTCGCGTTAATACTCTGGATTGTTCCTTTCCACTATCTTGCTCTGCCCTACTCTAGTTCTTGGTCTGTCCTCGTCTGCTGTACTCTATTCTTTTCTGCTTTGTTCTGCTATTATATATCTTCTTATGTTTACTCTGTTCTCTTTTCATTCTGTTCTGTTTTGCTATATTCTGCTCTTCTTTGTTTCTATTTATTTGCTCCATCATACTGTTCTTTCCTCTATTCCGCTTATTTTGCTCTCACTGGTTTCCAATCTTGCTTGCTTTAACTTCGCTCTTCTCTCTCCCTCTGCTCTTTCTTCTGTTTTCTCTGCTCTTCTCTTCATTTCTCTTCTGCTCTGCTGCTCCCCAACCGCTTTCCACGCCTCCCCAGCACACAAACACACACAGTAAAAGGAGTCTTGGTCGGTCAGTGTCGTTATTCGTAATGTCAAGGCGACAGAAAACGATAATGAAAAAAAAATAACGATAGTGAAAGTTAAGTACTCCAGCATACCCGGACTTCCAAAGATGGGGGGAAGGGGGGGGGGGGGACTTACAGAGCTGGTTTTATATAGAGAGCAGCACTTTCCTGATCGGTCCTTCTTCTGTCTAAACTGCAGCGCTGGCAAATTATCGTACTCAGCCTATTGCATTTTCGTAGTGTCTGACCGATAACTATAGCAAAGAAGAACAAAAAACATCAATATCTAAGAGTTTTTACGATGACTTTAATTTCCTATCATTATTTGCGTGGTTGTGACAGTCTTAGAGCCTAAAAATGATAAATGAATTGTTCTGAGTACGATAATTTGGCAACGCTGGTCTAGAGCTATAGTGACTTAACTCCATCTTATCTCAACCTGTCCTTCATGTTGCTGCCCTGTTCTTAGTCTTGAGTAGCGGGCTTTTTTATTACTGTTTCCTTTTTTGTGCCCTTGAGCTGTCTTCTTTGTTGTAAAAAAAAATATTCAGACGTTTTCGGATCTCACAACAAATAATTTCAAAGGCCACACAGGAGATGAGTCGGGTTATCACGAGTTTTTCATATTCGTGGTCCAAAAGCCTTGTCATACTATCACTAGACTCAAGAAACCACCCATGGAAGAAGTACCCACAACCTCTATGAAAGTCTTATCAAGTGTGGTGTGTAAGTCCCAATATGTTTGAAAATATTGGCTGTTAATTCTTTCTTTCACCCGTTTTCTATCCTGATTATTGTATCGTTTTCAGTAAGTACAGGTTTGCCTTTCACATATTAGTAGAAACGATTTAATTTGACATTGCAATTATCCACACCACTCTTCATTTTTTCCAGAACAACGATATTAATTTCAACAATCCTCAATATAGCTTTGATGTTGTTTTTTGTGTGAGTTTAAGGAATAAGGAGGGTTTATAAAAGTACATATCTGGCTACTGTCCTCTCTCCCTTTCTCTTAAACCCTTGATCCAAAGTGAGTTAATGTAACATCGGTCTAACCTTAAAGATCAGTGGCATTGGTATTTGATGTGAATATGGGGAATTGTAGAAAGTGAGTGAGAGTGAGAGGTGAGTCGAAGACGGGGCGGGGCACAAAGGGACGAAAGGCGGAAGAGGGTGGGGTGGGGTGACTGTAGAGGTGAAGTGTGGGTGAGATTGAAGCAGAGGGACAGATTAGGTAGCTCAGCAGGTGGATAGAGATGTGAGGGCAGGGGAGATGGAGGGGTGAGGTCAGTGAGGTCTCTCCAAAGGGGAAAACAGTCCAGGGTTTCATGCGAGGTGATGAGGGAGTGAGGCTGCTTTCCTTCGACAGGTGAAACATAGTCGAGTTGTTTATCTTCAAAAGGGGATCCTTAGAAGTAGGGTTGTCAGTTTTCAAGGGGGCATTCTGAGTTGGGTTCCATGTGTCAAGGAGGCTATATAAGTTTGCTGCAAGGCGATAATGACACAAGACATCGCATGGCTAAGAAGGATGGAAGGGTTGAGTGAATGAGGGAGGCATAGACATAGAAAGAAGGATGGGTGAGTTCAGATATGGTAAATGGATTCTGTACTTTACAAGCGACACTTCTAAAAATATACGAAAGTGGGCTTGGGGCCATATTAAAAGAACCTGGAAAAAGGGAGGAGGAGGAGGAATAAAAAGTTGAAGTGAAGGTTATGGTAGGGGTGGCAGTTTGTGGTATGGGAAGTTTAGCGGACCAAAGAAAAGATATAAAAAAGAAGTAAAGAAGAACGTGCAAGGAGAGGACAGGAAGAAAGGAAAGAAGGAAGGTAGACAGATGTAAGTGTGGGAAGGTAAGAAAAGGGAGAAAAACAAGACTCTCAAATGAAGACCGAACAGGAAAATGGAAAAATAAGAGAGTTAAAAAAGAAAGAAGAGGAAAAAAGACAACAAGGAGAGAATTACCCCTAAAAAATACTAGGAACTTTATGTAAAAAAAGGAAAAAAAGGGTGAGAGAAGAACTTTAAAGAAAAGGAGAGAAGAAGAGGGTGCCCAGTTTCTTCTGAGCTCTACCCTTTCTCTCGCTCACCTCAACCCAGTAGACCTGTCTCCTCTCTCTCCACCCTCTCGCTCGCTCCCTCCTCCCTCCACCTACATCTTAAGCCGGCTCGCGGTCCTTAACACACACAGACTTTCCAATGAATACGTAATTAAGTAAACACTACACGCCGGACGAGGAGATAACACACACACACACACACACATACACACACACACACACACACACACACACACACATACACATAAATAACAAATATGACCCTCATGCTAGAAAATATTTCAAGGATGTTCATGTTTCTGCGTAAATTAGATTCGTGCCAAGTGGTGGTGGTGGAGTGTGGAGCAGAGTGGCCAAGAGCAGGTCAGGTCAGGTGAATTGGACAGGTAAGAGTGAGGTAAGTGTTTTGTTGGAGTGCTGTTACTGGAAATCGAATAGAGGAAAAAAAATAGAACTTAAAAGCTCTTATGATCTGAACTTCCATAATCTTACTAACCACTATAGCCCGCCGGAGACAATAGTATTAAGTTAGGGTCTGAAAACAAACAAACAAAAAAATAACTAAGGGGATTTGTTCTATTTGCGCTTTAACTATATGAGGGGAAGGGGCGTAAGGGGAGGAGGGTAACGCTGTCTAAGAGATCCCTTAATATGGGTTTCGTTTCAATGGGAGTTTCTCTTAAGGGAGTTGTATCTTAATGTAACGAGGTTTGAAGAGAAAAATAAAGAAGAGTTGAAAAGAAGGAAAAGAAGAGATAGAGGAAGACCAATAAGGAGAGGGGTTTTTTTGTCCAAAGGGAGTTTTGTCTTGAGGGGTTTTGTTCTTTTTTATTATGTGAATCCCCAGGAGGAGCATATTATCGCAATCTCTCTTTATGGTGCGTGGATCTCTGTGAGTAGAAGACTAACTCGGCTATACACCTACAGAAACTAACCACGAGGAATTATTTCTGGAAGAAATACTCTCATTGTAATTCCTCTCAAAGATTACCGGGTGACACATGTAAGTAAACTTAACCTAACACCTGGCCTGTTTGTAACAGAGCAGGCACCCGTATATGCCACGTACTGAGAGAAATACCCTCCCCAGGAAAACATAGCGACCACACTCAAAAGCAACAATATAAATGGGAATTGAGCGTTGTGTCGTTTGTGAGGTGGATGAAGGCGTAATAAGGATGAAGAAGATGAAGGGACTTCCCAGCACTGAGAGGTAACTTGAAAGTGCTTAGTAGCTGTTTTTATAGCACACGCAGAGCAATATAAATGACAGTGGGTGCAATAAGTCGTTTGCCCAGATGGATATGAGGCGTAATAAGAATTGAAGATGAAGGAGTTCCAGCACTGAGAAGGTAATGGGATGGCTTAGTAGGTTATGAACGTTGAGAGAAAGCATAAATGGAAGATAATTAGAGTAAGGAGCTGTAGCTTGTTGTTATATGGGTGGTGAATTGTTAGTGGATGCGATGATGACGGGGTTGGAATGATAATGAAAAACTGCTTATTGTTTATGTTAAGGTCAACGGATGGCATTTTAAAGGGAAAAATAATCAATTGTGCGTGCCGAACGTCATTGAATTTTTTTAATGTAAGTGAAAAGTGGAAAAAAAAAGCAGTTCCCCCTAAAGTTGAAGATATAATGTAACACAGATAAGTTGGTAACGCGCTATGTAAAAAAAAGAACGTCAAGAAGGATAAAGACTCGAAGAATGGTGAAAAAAAACATAATATTTAAGTGTTTTTAAACTAACCGCGAGGAACACCAATCCAAACACAACACAAAGACAGCAGAGAGACAAAGGCAGACGACGTAGAAGACAAAGAAAAGAATTAAATAACAAAGCAAAACAGCAAGCAAGGCCAGTGTATGAGCAGTAACATGTAATTATACAGTTATAGATGCTAAAAGTAAAAAGTAACACGCACCATCTGGCCGTCTGATTTCTCTCTTAGGGGGTGGAGGAGGAAAACTTAGGTGTGGTCGAGGAGGTGCTAGTCCAGCAGGACAGGAGTGGGGCGGCAGGCAGGCAGGAGGCGGACAAGCTGGCTTAGCACGAGCGCGCTGATGATGCACAACAGCTGGGAGGAGGAGGAGGTGAGGAGGTGGCGGCGGTGGTGGCGGCAGTGGTCTGTGTGCCCGAGGCTGGAGGAGGGAAGGATGGGAGGGTGGAAATGTGTCCCTCTCTATGCCCTAATCCCAGTGGTTGAGGAGAATGAGGAGCGGAGGCGGTGAGGGGTGAATGAGTCTGTTCGTTCAAGAGGGGCCAGATTCTTGAAGGTTTCGCCGCCCCAAGCACATACGTTTAACAAGGCATCCGTAGTTGTATGACCTTGGTAGAAAAGCTTGACAAAGTTTCTGCACCCATACACGTAAAGGACACTCATGAGAACGCGTTTAATCTCTCTTTTGGCCTTTAAATAATGGTGATGTATGAAGCTTTCTCGGCGTATCTCCACCGTGTGCGTGATGACGTCGTTCATCCAGAAGGCGACCAGCCCGGCGTCCAGCAAGCGTTGAACGGCGGCGTCGAGGCGGACCACCAGCAGAGGCGCCGCGTCTGGACACACGGCTCGTCTGGTACTGAAGTAAGGTCAAGTTAGGGCTACGGTAGAGCTGCGCATGGCCTCGGTGCTAATCTCCGTTGCATTGGCCCTTGAGCCTGTGGTGGATGAGTTGGTGTTGTCAGACGCTACCGTCACATCAACCACTTCCAAAGACCGAAAAGGAGATTAATCGGGTTCTAATGAGTGTTTTTTAGGTTCATGGTACAGAGAGAGGGTCAAACTACCACCAGCGTCATTAAACTATCCCTGGAAATGCCCCCCAAATCCCACGAAAGCCTCGTCAGTTATGTGTAGGCGCCAATGCTAAAGAATAAGACCCAAAGAACCCGTCACCCAGGACCACGGGGGCAGAGTGGCATCCGGGTTACCACAGTTTACCTTCTCCGGTTTCAGGTAATCATTTATCGACCAGCCCGAAAGGGTGAGCTGTAGGCCGCCAGCTCTCCGGAGTCTCAGTTCGGGTTGTGTCTCGGTGTGTCTGTGTGAGGCTTCAGCTGGCCAATACCCGAAGATGTGTCACCTGAGCTCCAAGCTCATTCGTGGAGGGTACTGACTGACGATCGCGAGTCAGTGCATGATCAAACAGTGGTGAATGAGGAACACACACACACACACACACACACACACACACACACACACACACACACACACACCTGAAGGACAAGCGTTGCCAGCAAAGAGTGGATACTTCGTCGTTCCGATGTGGAAAGGCTTGACGCTTGCAGCTTGCCTGGCATAGAAGGTCTCCACCAAGATCCTCATAATGTAATAGTTACGGAAAAACGAAAAGCCGTCACCAAGAACCTTTTGGAGGGCTTCGTCGTTCGGCACACTCTGGCAAGTAGAAATATGACATAACTGTTAGGCTCAGATTGTTTGGGAGTAAAAACGGAATATACGGACGCTACATCTTGTTTCACATACGTACGCACATATCATGCGTATTACGAGAAACCCGTAACACACATGCATTTCTCACTGCACGCTTTTCACTAACCTAAGCGCGAACGAAACCCGTCGTGACTTGTCTTGGATTTCCTGGGAATAACAATATTTGGAGAACGCAACTTCTAAACTTTTCATATTATTGTCTTACATAATCGTTATCTCAATTTGGCATGACTTACCTGCATGTGTGTCTTCATGGTGTGGTAGACTGGGTTTGAGCCGCTACTCAGAAAATGTTGAATGCTCCAGAGAAAATTTGCGTGCCCCACTACGTCCTTCTTCCCCTTTTTGTGTAGTCTGACCAGCGTCTCCATGTCATTTATAGCGGAAGACTCATGCCTTGCACCACGAGGTGGGAGGTCAGCGAGGAGGTGTACGAGGTCCTCAGCACCAGACACACGAGGAGCCACACTCGAGCATCAGCTGTCGAGAGGAATCACGTTCGTTAAAAAGAAGGCACAGAACAGTATGCCTCAACAGTCTTGTAATCTTCACACAAAACTTCTCAACTCAAACAGCTTTAGTAAGAGGCCATTGGTGAGCTAGAAACGATATTGATTAAAAGAAAGGTTTAAAAGGTTGAGATGAGATGGAGCTGCCAGTTAGACATCCAAATCGGACCACAACGCTTAAAAATGGCAAAACAAATGAAAAAATAAACAATATTTTGATCAATGAAAACAGCCCTGCATTTCCTCAACACCTCGGCCTTCTGGAAAATTACATAAGCAGTTTTCTAATGCGATTCTTAACGGACAACCTACAATGTTACCTCAAGTGATTTTAGAAGTTACTATAGTGGATTGCTTGGTCCATTAAGATATAAGGATGTGGTGGATCGAAATTGTGGTCCTTGAGTGGCTAAAATTAGTAGTACTAGTCTTGGCAGGATCGCATTTCACGGCCTGACGCTGCCAAGAAAAATTCAAATCAAGATTCGCATTACAATGAGTGACAAAGACCTTCTATGAGGATCAGGAATAGAGAAAAATAAAGAAGTAGTCAACCATCGGAATATGCCACTGAGAAGAAAATGCCATGCCAGAAATCACTAGTATAGAAAAAATACAATAAAACTAGTGGACCGAAAACACTGCCCTGAGGAACGCCGGACTTGATTTAGCCCCGTTCACACTGTGGCGACTCTGGGCAACCCAGTGACTCGGGTATACGAGGTCTTGGTGCGAGAGGTTGATGAAAGGGTCGCACATGGTCGGAAAGAGGTCTAGAAACGATCGCTGGATGCTGAGTCGGAGCAGTGTGAAGGGGCATAAAAGTCGCTGGGTTGTCGTGGCCCAGAGTCGGCACACTGTGAACGAGGCTTAAAGCTTCTAAAATACCTATCAATGGCAACGCGTTGGTGCCTATCAGATAAAAAAAGTCAGATAGAATATTATAAAATAAGTCATTTACACTTTCTGACAAAGTTTAAATGGATGCTTTATGTTAAATTAAATCGAATGTAGAGGAGAAATGAAGAGACACAAGCTTCAGTGTCTGACCCACCATCCATAGAAGCTTGAATCCGATGCACCAAGGTCAAGAGTGCATCAAAGGTACCTATTTTTTTTCTCTAAAATCAAATTGGGTATCTGGTAACAAGTTATCATATTTCAATCAATGAGTTTTCTGCGTCTTAACTCCGCCGCAGTGTTGTCTCTCTATCTTCTATCTTATTTTCATGCTGACTTCTGACGTTGTTCACTGCATGCCTCCACTCCTCCCGCGGCCTTCCTGCACATGACTTCCTACCCCTGCTCAGCCCTCTACTACACAAATCCCTTAGGTAAGATAACCAGCATCTTCATTCTTTCATCCCTTTCGTAGGCAAACTCAGGAACAGCTACATCAGCTTTCTCTGCATTTCCTCCTGCGCTTTTTCAGGAGAGTGTCAATATACCTTTCCAAATAATTTTGGCCTCTGTATTGGAACTCTTTTACTACATGCACACTATTTGCAGGAATAGCGCCAAGGGGCAGTTTGGGGACCTTTTTTTTGCCCTTGAGCTGCCTACTTTACTGTTAAAAAATACATCTGTCCTGTGACGCTGTCGGGCGGGTCATAGGGCGTGTCCTCGAGCAGCAGCCCCCAGCCGTAGAAAAGTGCCCGCGTGAGCTTCATCGGGTGCTTCTCCGCGCCAGTTTGTATGATCCTGAGCAAGGCCCAGAGTGTTAGGCTCCACACCATGACGCCGGCCACCATGGAGGAAGAAATGACGCATGGCAGCAGCGCTTGATTGAGCACACACACACACACACACACACACACACACACACACTTTAGGAAAACAAAGTGAACTTTAATATTCCACTGAGACACTATTTTCAGGAATAAAATACTATACATAATTATTTAAGTCGTACTGCTTCATATACGAATAATTGTGTGTCTACTTCAATGTTTGCCGAGCAGTGTGAAATAACCCTTCAGTTTTGGCAGGAACCGGAGCTGCTTTCGACGAGTCCTAATAATGAAAGGTTTCGTCTGGCCACTTGAAACACTTTTTATATGCTCAAGGGAAGAAGAGTACGGCCGCCGTAGCTTTAAATTGCACCGACGGTCTTGGTTAGGCTGTGCACGTGTTGTGTGTAACAGTAACATAATAATCATAAGAAGAGTTCAAGATCATCGGACAAAAAAAAATACATTGCAAAAAATGACGCAGGTTCTTTGTTATTTGTTCACTGATTTCCTCGAACATCGATACTTTCCATTCATCCTGACAAGCTGATGTGATTTCCTTTTCAATATGTTTTCATTTAATTGATTTTTTTTTAATCGAAGTTATAAATGTTTTTACATAGCATAGAAAAAACATAACGTTTTAAAAAAATCTAATAACATATTTTTCTTATTTAAAAGTTGAACTTAAAACTCCAAGTTTTAATGATTTCATGCAAACCTGACAACACCGTTAGTCAGACCGGTGTATTTATCTGACAATATATGTGAGAGAGAGTTACAGAACCATCTCTTACCTTCTAAGTGCCTGAACAAATCTAAATACTCGGGTAGTGGCCTTGGCTTCAGGGACAAGATGGCCATTTCTTCCCCGATGTACACCCTCCCGTACTCCACTATCGCTGCTCTCTGGGGCGTCAGGGTGAGGTCCATGGAGAAGTCGGCCTTTTCATACTGAAGAGTCCCTACTATGCCTGTCCAGTTGCCGCCGCTGGCCTCAAGACCCCACAGGCAGTCCTCCGGCTCCCGGATCGTGTAGCTGGGGAAATAAATGATTTAATGTGTTAGGGATAGGATGGTGACGGGGTTGTGGGTATTTGGGCTGGTCATGGAGTGGGGAGGTTATGGAGATGGTCATAGGGGTTAATGGGACTGATCACGGAGGGGGTATGGGAATGGTCATGGGGGTAATGGGACTGGTCATGGAGGGCGGGTCAAAGGAATGGTCATGGGGGTAATGGGAAGGGTTATGGCGGGGCTGTGGGTAATTGCAATGGTCATGGTGTAATGCCAAAATTTAATTGAGTACGGGAAAAATAGAAATTGGGGAGATAAAGTAGTTTTAAGTATTATAAGTAAATATAAGTTTCGCCAGGAGCCGTTATCGCGTGGAATATTCCTTGGCAGACTTTCACCGAGGCCCACCCCACTCCCTCCTCGTTACCCTACTCTCCGCCAGACATACTCCTGACCCGCCGCACGGCCAGACACGCCCGCTTCCCCGCCAAATTTTTTGGCTTGGCGTCAACCACCTCACCCTGCCCCCCCCCTCTCTCTCCAGTCACGTAGTCCACGCCGCTTCTAGAGTGCACAGGCCGCCTAAACGTCCCATACACGCTCAGGTTTGCCTGAACGGTCCTGGTTTTCGCAGGCAGCCGGAGAGGCCTCAGAGCGTGTAAAATATAGGGTAATGTAGGATAATGTATAATATAGGATAATGTAGGTATACATAACACAGGATAATGACACCAACTCACCTGCTTATTGATCTTATTCTCAACCAAAGCAAGTATTCCTTGGTTGTAAGATATAGTGGGAGGTGTACACACTACTTGTGTGTTGCTTTAGTGCTCATCTCGTCTCTTTGGCCTAAATTTAGACAGAGACGTATATGTACGAGGTCATTCAAAGTTAATGCCTCCTATTTTTTATTCTGCCCAAAGGGGTCGAGGGATTGTATTGCATTCTTATGATGACAACCTCCTCACAAATAACCTGAAATTTTCATCTCTCTGTTGCAGACATTGACGGTGTGAGTTTAAGAAAGCAACCGTCATGGACGTGCGTCAGAAGCAGAGGTGCGTCACTGTATTCCTCCACGCAGAATAAGTTGAACCAATCGACATCCACCGACGCTTGGTGAACGTCTATGGAGCCGGGCAGTTTATGTCAGCACGGCTAGGAGATGGGTTGGTCGATTCTGAGTGGCGACAGAGATGTGAGACAAACCGCTCTCCGGACGCCCATGCACAGCCACCCGCCTGGCACACACTTTGCTGTATCCTTGGGATGACAGCATTTTTCAGTACACCGACACCCACATCCAGCAGTGCATTCATTTCATTCACTGTTATACGCCAGTTAGAGCGGGTGAGTTGATCATGGAGCACCTCAGTTTCCGGAGTGGTGGCTGTGCATGGGCGTCCGGAGAGCGATTTGTCACTCACATCTCTGTCGCCACTCCGGAATCGACGAACCCATCTCCTAACCGTGCTGACATCAACTGCCTCGGCTCCGTAAACGTTCACCAAGCGTCGGTGAATGTCGATTGGTTCAACTTGCTCTGCGTGGAGGACAGTGACGCACCTCTGCTTCTGACGCACGTCCATGACAGGGTTGCTTTCTTGAACTGTCACACCATCAATGTTTGCAACATAGAGATGAACATTTCAGGTTATTAGTGCGAAGGTTCAGTCATCATGTTATAATCAGTCCCCTCGGACTCCTTGGGGCGGAATAAAAAAAATAGGAAACATTACTTTTGGAATAACCTTTTACAAGCACATTGTCCTCAACCAGATCCACAAGATGAGCATCAATCATTCATCTCCTTCATTACTTATCCCTAGAATCATTTGTGAATCTATACTTTCATTTTTCCATGAGTGAAATTCAAATAATCATGTATATTTGAGCAATAACATATGATTCAAGAATCCCCAATTGATGTGTCTTTACTGTATTTCCTTATATATATATATATATATATATATATATATATATATATATATATATATATATATATATATATATATATATATATATATATATATATATATATATATATATATATATATATATATATATATATATATATATATATATATATATATATGTATATATATATATATATATATATATATATATATATATATATATATCATTCCACAAACTATCAAGAGATGCATAAAATAAAAGTTAATGGACGCATATGATATATTCTTTTCATCCCCAATATATTGTTTTCAAGTACTTAAGATAAATAAATTAACTTAATCAATAACTTATTTCCTAGACTGCATCTTTTATGATGTTCATTGTTTCTTAAATTTAGTTTGGCATTCTGTAGCCAGCCTTTCCATGTATGTCATGAATCCTATGTTTTTATATGAGTGCACATGTCAAGATGTGCATCGTACACTTTACATTGTCTTTCAGCTGCTTCCTGCTGCACCCGATAGACCTTCATTTGCTCCTGATGCTCAATTTTTGTTTGCTGAATGAAGAGATCATAGTAGTCATCCTGTTTCCTCCTATTCCTATACATAGAATACTCAGCAGCAAACCTCCCTTTGGTGTGCCTCCTTACATTAGGAGAAGGGGAAATGGGTGTTGTGGAAGCTGAAGGAATGTGCTGGAAAGTTACAGTGGAAGGATTTCTAGGGGCAGGAGGGGATGGGTCCATGGGGGAAGGCACAAGCTTGTCTGGGAGAGCAGAGGATGAAGCCATGCAGGCGGACACTCGCAAACCTGAAGCCCCACATTCATTACCAAGCAGTGTAGTGACATGCAAGGATGGATTTGCTTCCACTAATGTGAAAAAGAAGTTTAAAAATTTAAATACGTGTGCAATTAACCTAAACACCATGCCATGCTTTATTACAATCTTAACACTTTAGTAGCCTTAATAACTAATCCAAGAAGAAATACCTAAGTATACAGTGTTGTCTAAAAACAATGGATGGAGGGGTTACTGTTTTCAGAGGGAGGGATTGCTGGATCGATCTTGGAAGACCCTCCGCTCCCCCACAAGCCTGAGGAGCATCATTCTCTGCTCACGAGAGAATAGAGAACATAAGAACATAAGAACATAAGAACGCAGGAGTCTGCAAGAGGCCGGTAGGCCTGTACGAGGCAGCTCCTTTGACCCTAAGCTCCCGTGTATCTAACCCCACCTAATATCGCTGTCCATGAATTTATCTAGTCTATTTTTGAATGTGACAATTGTATTGGCACTCACCACATGACTGCTAAGCCTATTCCACTCATCCACCACCCTATTAGTAAACCAATTTTTGCCTATGTCCCTGTTGAATCTGAATTTATCCAGTTTAAACCCGTTACTTCGTGTCCTACCCGGTTCTCTTACCAACAAAACCTTATGAATGTCTCCCTTATTAAAGCCCTTCATCCATTTATAAACCTCGATCATGTCTCCACGCACCCTTCGCCTTTCTAGAGAATGCAAGTTTAACTGTTTGAGTCTTTCCTCATATGGCAAGTTTCTCAACCCCTGAATCATCTTAGTCATCCTCCTCTGCACCGATTCTAACATTTTGATATCCATTCTATAGTAGGGTGACCAGAACTGAACCGCATAGTCAAGATGAGGTCTAACTAATGCTAAATATAGTTTGAGGAAGACTTCGGGGCTTCTGTTGCTTACGCTACTTGAAATAAATCCCAGTACCCTATTAGCTCGATTTCTAGCTTGAATGCATTGTGCCCTTGGACGGAGATCAGAGCTCACTAAGACCCCTAAATCCCTCTAGAACCCAGACCTACTTATGAGAGTGTCATTTAAGCAATAGTTATGTGAGGGGTTGTTCCGACCTACACTCAGAATACTGCACTTCCCTACATTGAACTCCATCTGCCATTTATCCGCCCAGTCATATAATCTGTTGAGTTCACCTTGGAGAATACTAGCGTCCTGATCCGACTCAATTACTCTACCGATCTTGGTATCATCTGCAAATTTACTAACATCACTACTAATTCCTGTGTCTAAGTCATTGATATAAATAATAAACAAAAGTGGACCTAATACCGAACCTTGTGGGACCCCACTCGTAACACATCCCCAGTCAGATCTTTTACCATTGATTTGCACTCTTTGCTTCCTATTGCTAAGCCACGCCTTGACCCAGTTCAAAACTTTACCCTCTACTCCGTGAGCCTGTAATTTAAGCAACAGTCGTTGGTGAGGAACTTTGTCAAACGCTTTACTAAAATCAAGATAGATTACATCATAATTTTCATCTCTGTCAACCGCCTCAAATACTTTATTGTAGAAGGACAAAGAGATTGGTGAGGCATGACCTACCTTTGTGAACCCATGCTGCGAGTCGTGAATTAAGCTATGTTTCTCTAAATGCTCCCGAATGTTCCTGGCTATTATGGACTCCAGCATCTTCCCTATAACCGATGTTAAGCTAATTGGGCGATAGTTTGAAGCAACTGACCTGTCCCCTTTTAAAAATCGGCGTCACATTAGCTACTTTCCATAGGCTCGGCACATAGCCAGTATTTACCGACATCTTAAAGATGTCGGTTAGTGGGTCACTGATTATATCACCTAGCTCCTTTAATACCCTCGGAAATATCCGGTCAGGACCTGGCGACTTGTTCTTCTTAAGCTTATCTATCTCATCCTGAACTACTTGCCTGGTAATGATTATATCCCTCAATTTATCGCCATCCCCGCCCTCGTACACCTGAACTCTTTCCGGTATAGTCGTTCGATCCTCCTGTGTGAATACTGAAAGGAAGTAGTCGTTCAACAATGTGCTCATATTTTCGTAATTTTCTACTAGCTCCCCTGTGTTTGATTTCAGCGGTCCAATTTTCTCCCGTGTTTTTGTTTTATACATCTGAAAGAAGCCCTTAGGATTACTTTTCGCCTCATTTGCTACTTTGATCTCATAGTTCTTTTTTGCTATCCTGGTGTTTTTCTTAACTAATCTAGATAGTTCGACGTACCGCCCCCTGAGATGTGTTTCCCCATTCTTTATTTTCTGATAAATTCCCTTCTTTAACCCAATCTCGTGTTTTAGTCCACGAGTCATCCACTTAGGATCAATGTTTTCTTTTCTAAGTGTTCGCTGTGGTATATGCTGTTCTTGCCCCTCTACTATTACTCTAACTAAATTATTGTAAGACATTTCTACCTGGTTCTCCTGGCTCTCCAATCCGCAGTTCTGGCCCTCATGAATCCCTAAATTATCCCAGTTTACCCCTTCAAGATGTCTTCGAAGCCCCTCGTAGTTTGCCCTTCTAAAATCTGGCACTAACACTGGGTTTGGATCACGGGTTACCGCGCAGTCTAACCTAAAACGAACCGTTCTGTGATCACTATTTCCTAACTCTCCGCCCACCTCCAACTCACGTAGCAAGTTCCCATTATTGGTTAGGACTAAGTCTAATATGTTATCTCCTCTGGTAGGCTCAGTAACTACCTGCTTAAGGAAATTATCTTGTATAACTTCAAGAAAGTCCTCGGCTTCCAGGTCACCCACTAGATCTTCCCAGTCTATATTCCTATAATTAAAGTCCCCCATTACGCAGACATTTCTACTCATACTCGCCCTGCCAATCTCCTGTAGTAATATACTCGTGTCCTGCCTGTTAAGGTTGGGTGGCCTGTATATAACTCCTAGAGTTAGTTTTCTTCCCATTGTAAACGTTCACCCAAACTGATTCTGAATCCATGTTAGTTTTGACTGAGTTGTTAACTAAACATTTAAGTGAGTCTTTAACATATAGCGCAACTCCACCTCCCTTTCTGCCCCTTCTGTCTTTGTGAAACATCTGATAACCCGTTATTTCAAATTCTGACCTAAAATTTCTATTAGCAAAGTCTATCCATGTCTCAGTGATCGCTATTATGTCAAAATTTTCTGAACAAGCTTCACCCCTTAGTAAGTCTATCTTGTTTCTGAGGCTCCTGCTGTTAGTATAGAAGATTCTTAGCCCGTCCTCTGTTACTCCTCTAGAATTACTTCTAAGCTGCCTGGTTATATTATGAGCTAGATGTCCTCTCCCATTACCCCTCCCATTGCTCCCATTACTCCTCCCCCCCTCGCCTATACTAAAAAATCCTTCAGGGTACCAAGTGCTCGCTCAAGGGAGTCTGAGAGAGCCTCAACACCCTTGAACGTCAAGTGTATCCCGTCACGGGCGTAGAGGGCGTCGTTGCCAAAGAAGAGGTCCCTATTTTCGACGTACTGCCACCCATTGCGCTCGCAGTGCTCAGCAAGTCTGCTGTTCACTGCTATCTCCCTGGACAGCCATCCATCGCCAACGCCCTTCCTTGGCAGGACGCCACACACTACTGGTGACCCACCAGCGTCACGTATCCTGCCTAACAATTCTCTAAAACGCCTGAGAAGGTCCTCGCTTGGCACACGAGAAACGTCGTTTCCGCCGCAGCTGAGAAAGACAATGGGGTTCGATCCCTCGCTTGCCATACACGCCTCAATCCTGTCTGATATATGGCCCACCCCTGCCCCTGGGAAACACACCCTCGTCCTGTTCTTATCCTTGGAGCAAAATACCTGTCAACATAACGAACCTGACTATCACCAACAACAAGAACCCGACGGTCGGTAGGGGCCAGGAGGTGGGTGAAGGGGAGGGAGAGCAGGAAGGGAGGGAGGGACCTGTTGTGAAGAACGAGGAGAAATTGTGGAAGGGTGGAAGGTGGAAAGGGGAGGAGGAGGAGGAAGAGGAAGAAGGAGAAAGGGAGGGTGAGGTGGTGGAGGAGGAATGGACGAGGAGAGGGAGGAGGAAGAGGGGAAAGGGAAGGTAAGGGACAGGTGTTGGAGGGAGGGACGAGCGAGGAGGCGGAGGACAAGGAGGAGAAAGAGGAGGAGGAGGAGGAGGAGGGAGAGTGGGCAGGGAAGAGGGAGGGGGACGGAAGAGGAAGGCGAGGAATTTGAGGCGGAGGAGGAGGAGGAGGGGGAGGAGGAGGGGGAGGAGTAGGAGGAGTAGGTGAAAGGGAGAGTGAGGTGGGGGAGGGACGGACGAGGAGAGGGAGGAGGAAGAGGGGGAATGGGAAGGTGAAGGACAGGTGTGGGAGGGAGGGACGAGCGAAGAGGCGGAGGACAAGGAGGAGGGAGAGGAGGAGGAGGGTGGGCGGGGAGAGGGGAGAGGGGGGACGGAGGAGGAAGGCGAGGAGGAGGAGGAGGAGGAGGAGGAGGAGGAGGAGGAGGAGGAGGATGAAGAAGAGGAGACGGAGGGTGAGAAGCAGGAGATCGGTGATGGTCGAGGAGGAGGAGGAGGAGGATGGGAGGGGCTGCTGTGTGGTTGAAGACAATACTAGAGGGGAGGAGGATGAGGAAGAAGAGGAAGAGGAGGGGGAGGAGGACGAGGAAGAAGAGGAAGAGGAAGGGGAGGAGGAGGAGGCGGCGCTTGTTGCTGCTGCACTAACCAGTAAGTGTACCTGGGCGGCGAGAGTCGTAACCCTATTCTCTAACTCTATGATCCTCTGATCATCCTTCTGAGTCTTAACGCAGAACCTACAAACGTCCTTGGAAAGAAAGTACTGCTTGGCCATGCGAAGGCCACACCCAGAACAACGCTTGAGGGACGTCATGGTGAAGATATGGGCGAGGCAAGACGGAAACAATTAGGCGCGTTAAGACGATAACAAAGTACGCAGCTGCGGTGAGGTCGTCAGGTCAAAAATGTGTATCTAGGAAAACAAACCAACAGCTGCTGTGAGGTCGTCAGGTCAAAAATTGTATCTAGGAAAACAAACCACAGCTGCTGTGAGGTCGCAGTCAGGTCAATTCCCCGGGGAAAAGGGTATGTCTCGGGTAAAAAGGCGCGGTTATTTCTACCCACCAAGACAAAACATAGGCCAATATTAATATACTGAGAAATCACTTATGTAAAGAAGATAATAACTGTGTTCACTAGGTTTGCGCGGAAAGTGGATTATCTAGTGTTTTGTGTGGACTTAGAAATTAACGTAGCTTGGCGCGCCTGATTCACGTAGTCCTATTATCACAGCACAGTAAAGTATCCTAATAATAGAAGGAGAAGAAAACACAGAGGCAATATAAAAAAAACACAAAAGCAATATAAAACTGTGTAGCACTGGGTTGGCGTGAAAGAATGTTGAATTTAGTGTAGATGTGGGAAGCTTAATACACTTGTCCTAGGAGTAACTGTGGATCACTATCTAACTAAGTAAATACTAAATCAGAACACTTAGCGGTCTGTAGTAGAAGGCAGGGTAATCCTCCTGGTTTTGTAGTCCTCCAGTACAGCAGCAGTTACACAGAAGCACAGAACGCCTCACACCGCGAAAGCAGAGGAAAACAGAGGAAAGAGCGAGTTGGCACCACACAGCAGCGGGGCAAAGTCACGTGTGAACCCAAGGAAGGTCGCGCGCTGACTGAGGAAGGTCGCGCGCTGACTGAGGAAGCTCTGTCACTCATCTTCTCCATAGCGGTGTTCAGGGGCGGCGAAGCGATTCCAAGCAGTACAGGTCAGAAGAAGAAGAGGCTGTGTTTATGTTGTCGTTCTTCACAATTCGGCGCGCGATCCGGCTCACGGCATAGAACATTGTCACCAACACCCGCGCGTGTCGTAGCTCCTCACACTTTTTTTTTACGTCTTGGCCTATTGTGCCGGTAGGCTTCTTCCAGTGGATCCGAATATATATATATATATATATATATATATATATATATATATATATATATATATATATATATATATATATATATATATATATATATATATATATATATATATATATATATATATATATATATATGGTTTGAATGTCCTGCCTTATTTTTCGGCTATTATTATTATTATATTATCCCCATACATCGCTTACTATTCCAGGCAGACAAATTCAGAGACAGCCACTGGAAAGCAGAAATAACTGGCTGACTATCCTTATTATTATCATCATTCTTATTATTATAATGATAATTCTTAATCAGTTCTTCTTATCATTATTGTTATTATTATTATATATGCATGATACTTCAGTCACTTAACGACGATGTCGGTGTTCAACATAAAATGAGAATAATATTTAAGATAATACTAATACTAATAATAATAACAATAATAATAATAATAATAATAATAATAATAATAATAATAATAATAATAATAATAATAATAATAATGGTAATAATAATAATACTTATAATAATAACAATGATGATAATAATAATAATAATAATAATAATAATAATAATAATAATAATAATAATAATAATAATAATAATAATAATAATAATAATAATAATAATAATAATAATAATAATAATAATAATAATAATAATAATAATAATAATAATAATAATATGTAAATGTATATGTATATATTGTGTGTGTGTGTGTGTGTTATTAATAATATGTCTCCTGTCTCACCTACCTACGATACCGTTCAGCGAGATTCATGCTACAACAAACACTTAGGCGACTCCCCTCTCACCTACCTACGATACCGTTCAGCGAGATTCATGCTACAACAAACTCTTAGGTGTCTTCCCTCTCACCTACCCACGATACCGTTCAGCGAGATTCATGCTACAAGAAACTCTTAGTTGTCTTCCCTCTCACCTACCTACGATACCGTTCAGCGAGATTCATGCTACAACAAACACTTAGGCGTCTCCCCTCTCACCTACCTACGATACCGTTCAGCGAGATTCATGCTACAACAAACACTTAGGCGTCTCCCCTCTCACCTACCTACGATACCGTTCAGCGAGATTCATGCTACAACAAACACTTAGGCGTCTCCCCTCTCACCTACCTACGATACCGTTCAGCGAGATTCATGCTACAACAAACACTTAGGCGTCTCCCCTCTCACCTACGATACCGTTCAGCGAGACATGCATGCAACAAACGCTTAGGCGTCTCCCGCTCACCTACCTACGATACCGTTCAGCGAGATTCATGCTACAACAAACACTTAGGCGTCTCCCCTCTCACCTACCTACGATACCGTTCAGCGAGATTCATGCTACAAACGCCCGCGTCCTCTCACCTACCTACGATACCGTTCAGCGAGATTCATGCTACAACAAACACTTAGGCGTCTCCCCGCTCACCTACCTACGATACCGTTTAGCGAGACACATGCTACAACAAACATTTACATTCAAGTTTTTAACGTCACGTGATAAAGTACAGTTCCTTATCTTCAACATTATGCAAAAATGTGTTCTTTATAGTAAATAACATCTCTGCTACGAGCAAAGCAATTCATCTGCTACAGTCATTTGAAACACAAGGCGCCGTCATTCACGGTATCACGCGTGGCTGGAGCTCGGTAATCAAAACTCCATCATTACCCACAGTGGTACTATATATGCCGGCATGGCTGGAGATCATGTGGGCGGGGTCGCGGGGGTCTTGTCTCCTTTTGGGGTCCCCCCCCCCCCCACACTAGCTTCTACAAATGAGTATGGCAACAAATGGGGGCTTCCAAATGGACCATTTGGAGGGCGGTACCTTTGTTGGGGCATGGGGGGCGTCTTCTTATATGACCCCAACACCCCTTCCCTTAGCTACGTCACTGAATTTAGCCATTAGACTTGAGCCTGTATCATGGCACCCCCCTCAAGCTGTCACCCGGGTCGGACCGCCCCCCCTTACTACGCCACTGTCCTTCCTGCAGGACGTATGCCTTCATACAGCCGGTGCCTAAGAAGGGTGAGCGTTCCCATCCCTCAAACGACCGTCCTATAGCTTTACTTTCCTGTGTATCTACAGCTTTTGAGTCAATCCTTAACCGGAAGACTAAACACCACCTTTCCACTTCTGACCTACTATCTGATCGCCAGTATGGGTTCCGCAAGGGGCGTTTTACTGGTGATCTCCTTGCCTTCTAACTGACTCTTGGTCATCCTCTCTTAACCGTTTCAGTGAAACCTTTGCTATTGCGCTGGACATATCAAAAGCTTTTGATAGGGTCTGGCACAAATCTTCTTTCAAACTACCCTCCTACGGTTTCTATCCTTCTCTTTACCTTTATCTCCAGTTTCCTTTCTGACTGTTCAGTTTCTGCTGTGGTAGAACTCTAAACCTATTAACAGTGGTGTCCCACAGGTTCTGTCCTATCTCCACTCTCTTTCTGTTGTTCATTGATGATATTCTTTCCAAAACGAACTGTCCTATCCATTCCTACGCCGATGACTCCACTCTGCATTACTCAACCTCTTTTAATAGAAGACCCACCCTACAGGAACTTAACGATTCAAGGCTGGAGGCAACAGAACGCTTAGGCTCAGACCTTCCTATTATATCTGATTGGGGCAAGAGGAACCTGGTGTCCTTCAACGCCTCAAGAAAACAGTTTTTCCACTTATCCACTGGACACAATCTTTCAAACAACTATCCCCTATTCTTTGACAACACTCAGCTATCACCTTCCTCAACACTAAACATCCTCGGTCTATCCTTAACTCAAAATCTAAACTGGAAACTTCATATCTCATCTCTTACTAAATCAGCTTCCTCGAGGCTGGGCGTTCTGTACCGTTTCCGCCAGTTCTTCTTCCCCGCACAGTTGCTATCCATTTAGAGGGGCCTTGTCCGCCCTCGTATGGAGTATGCATCTCGTGTGTGTGGGGGGGCTCCACTCATACAGCTCTCCTTGACAGAGTGGAGTCAAAGGCTCTTCGTCTCATCAGCTCTCCTCCTCATACTGATAGTCTTCTACCTCTCAAATTCCGCCGCCATGTTGCCTCTCTTTCTATCTTTTGTCGATATTTCCATGCTGACTGCTCTTCTGAACTTGTTAACTGCATGCCTCCCTTCCTCCCGCGGCCCCGCTGCACACAACTTTCTACTCATGTTCATCCCTATACTATCCAAACCCCTTATGCAAGAGTCAACCAGTATCTTCAGTCTTTCATCCCTCACGGTGGTAAACTCTGGAACAATCTTCCTTCATCTGTATTTCCTCCTGCCTACGACTTGAACTCTTTCAAGAGGAGAGTATCAGGACACCTCTCCTCCCGAAATTGACCTCTGCTTTTGGACACTCTTTTAACCTCTGTTCGGGAGCAGTGAGTAGCGGGCCTTTTTTTTTTTCTTTACGCCCTTGAACTGTCTCCTTAGCTTAGTCTTCTTAGCTGTAAAAAAAAAAAAAGAAGTAGAGATTACTGTCAGTAGCCTCAGAAATCTGTGTTTCGGTGCTGAAGAGAAAGTGAGGTTTAGAGGAGGAGATGGTGTTCCACATAATGAAAATTAAAACGAAGACCGCGAATGTTGCAGAAATTGAGAAGAAAGAGGTTCGAGGATTTATCAAGACTGTTGGCATCACTCAGGAGATCAAATCTGACAGAGGCTCCAATTTTACCAGACTAGCATCCCAAGCGTGAAAAAAAGGATAAAATAAATTAAAAAGGTGACTGTGACTGTGATTTAGTGGTGATTGTTAAAGTTTGACAAGTTGTTTGTAACTAGTAATCAACAAGAAAGTCCTTGTTTGTTACTAGAATAAAAATACCAATATGTAACTTATATATATATATATATATATATATATATATATATATATATATATATATATATATATATATATATATATATATATATATATATATATATATATTCAAATAAGTTGAATGTGAGCAAGTGCTATCAAGAACTATTCATTTATAGCAAGTGTTACTTACTGATAGTCAGTGTGAGACTATCATGACAAACATATGCTGATTCAGTGAGATGGTTGGGCTTGTTTCTTTGCTACTAACAAGTTAATCCTCCCAAATGAACACCACTGAGTGCCAGGATCCGAACCGGGCCTTCTGATCAGAAGTCAGGGCAGCAAACCGAGCAGACCACCGACGGGCTAAAGGTTACCGCGCCTGAGGCCACTTCTGCGGCCATTACCTGACGCCCCAGCCCGCACTGTGGACATGAAGGTGAAAGGTAACCCGCCCACACCCGTGACTGACGGAAACGCATTTAATCAAACCCTTATGGCACATACGGTGCGTAAATACATTAGAAACTGTATTAACACAGTGATAAACATCCCAAATGAACAACACTGGTGCCAGGATTCGAACCGGGCCTTCTGATCAGAAATCAGTTGTTAATACAGTTTCACTAATGTATTTACACCGTATGTGCCATAAAAATTTGATTAAATTCCGTCGATCACGGTGAAACCGAACCTTCATGTCTGGCAGAATCAGGCCTGGTTCACTGTTCACTTTAATACAGTTTCTCTAAAGTCAATCCTCAGTACAGTGTTTGAAAGAGACACTTTTATGGCATCTCTGACTCCTAGACATGATCGTAACTTGTTTTTAATCAAGCACAGTGCTGAGAATCCCTGTTCACAGCGGTATGTAAAAGGAAACATCAAGAGGTTCCGGGCACATTTATTTGCTAGAGTAGGGTAAGAACTCGCTATTGTTGATCAAAATCTTGTCAGTGACAAACTCTCAAAACTTATCTTTGCAGTTGTTATTAACACAGTCAACGAATTTGTCTTGTAAGTCTTCTGGAAGTTATCTAGGGTTCGTCTTGAATCGATTTCGAATAAGTTGACAATCTAAGTCTGTGATATTAGGAAAATAGTTGTCCAACTCTTCACTGAGAAAAAACAAGTGCTCACGGATAACAACACTGACCTTATTCATCATCTCTACACAGAGATGACAAGCTGTCACTCGTTTTCTCAAAAATGTCATACCGACCTGCTTGGACTTTTTCTTGCCAAAATCTGAGTTTCATTTGAAAAGCTCTCAGTTTGTCGAAAAAAATCAATCGCAGTTGTTGAGTAACCGTGAAGGGAGCTGTTGACTGCATTTATGCGAGAATATATATCAGTGAGTAAATATACGCTTGAATTCATCATTACTGCATGTAATGACAACAATAATTATTGTGATGATGTCTTGTGTTCAGCGTTTCAGGTCAACGGAGCATAAGCCAGCCAGTCAGTTCGCCTCGCCTCACCTCGCCTTCTTCCCCTCCGTCGCCTCCTCCGCCTCCGCCTCCTCTTCCAGTATGGGCACCAGCGTCTCCCTGGGACTCACGGGCTGCCTACCGCATCCCCATTTCCTCCACCTAAAGGAAGAAAAAAAATGCTATTAATAACACGAGTAAAGAGTTTATGATGTGTAAAATTAGTACTGTTAGGGAAAGAAGAGTATCCGCGTGCCTCCATTTCCTCCACCTAGAAGTTAGAAAAAAGATGCTATTAATAACACGAGTCAAGAGTATGTGTAGAATTAGTATTGTTAGGGAAAGAAGAGTATCTGCTATGGTGTGAAATAAACCGCTAAAAATAAGTACCGGTAGACAATAGAGCTCTGAGATAACTACCGGTAGATCCAAAATAAATATGAATGCTGTGAAATAATTACCGAAAACTAAGTAAACAGTAATGCCGTGAGATAAATAATTAAAACTTGAAACGTGGACACACACACACACACACACACACATTCGTAACACTAAATCACCTAACTGAGCAAAACTACCGTGAAATAGCTAAACTAAATATATAAAAATATGTGAAATAATAACGAAACAAAACTGCGGTGAAATAAAGTAAGTAAACTCAATAAAGCCAACACGTAGCCTACCAAGGAGACTATATTAGTACTCTAGTCTCCTTGTAGCTTAATCACCAAGCTCTGCAGCCGCTTCAGTCCCTCCTCGCAGCCAACACACGTCATCGGTGGGCTCCTCGGAACCTCATCTACGGAAATACACGTCCTCTCCACAGTGTCCAGCCCCTGCCGCAACCTCTCCAGCACGGGGGAGTCCTGGCGGGGGGAGGGGGGCCTGCGAAGTAACCTGTAGGACCGCTGGGGGGTCATGGTTCCATTGGGAGAAGTGCTCGAGGGTGAATATGGGGTACGGGGATCTCTTGGGTGGAGAGGGATGCTGGGAGAAGGCTGGGAGGGAGATTTGGGGTGTTGGGGAATGCTGGGGGAAGGTTGATCGGGTGATATGGGGTGCTGAGGAATGCTGGTGGAAAATTGGACGGATGCCAAAGGGTGGATGCTGGGGGAAGGCTGTGCTGGTGATGAGGGTGATATGAGAGGTAGGGGGAGGCTCTAGGAATGAACCTTAGAGCAAAGGGAGTAAGGGTGAGGCGCAGACGAGGCACTGGGGGACTCAGTGGCAGCAGGGACATGGGTCGAGGCTTACTGATGGTAGGTGTGGAGAGATTGAGGGACTCGAGATGGAGGTATAACTCGTTACTGATGGAGGGAAGGCGGGAGAGGTATGGAGATGTGGAGGACAGCGTCTCGTCTGCTCGCCTCGACACCAGAAGCTACAATGACCTTATCTGCGACTGCTCGGGACTTTGGGTTAAAAATGACAAAAACGGTTATGAACCACTCCCATGACCCACCTCCCTCTCTTCATCCCCTTCCTCTATATCCACCCCTATCTACATCACTCCCTCACTCTCCTCTCCTGCCCATTCTTCCCCTTTACCTTTCCCTCTTTCTCTTCGCCTCTCCTTTCCTCACTCTCTTTTTTAATCCCCTACTCCTCCCCGTTATCACTTCTTCCCCTCCTACCCTATTCTTCTCTCTCCCTCTCAAGGTCTGATATACCTGACAACACCTGACCTTACCTGACCCAACCAACCTCATACACACACCTTTCTGCCTACCTGCCCTGACCTTACTGTTAATGACCACACACACACACACACACACACACACACACACACACACACACACACACACACACACCTGACAACAGTATCCTGTTCCTAACTTTTATTATTATTATTATACTGTTCTGCTTTACATGTTTTATTCTATTCTTCCTCTCTATTCTATTGTTATGCTGTTTTTTTTTTACTGGTTTTGATTTCCCTGTTCTAGTTTGTCCACTGTATTCGTTTTATTTATTTATTTATTATTTTTTTTTTATTTATTTCTCTCATATTCTCTCACCTTATCATCATTTACTTCATCCACCTTCATTATCACATCCCTCCTCCTCCTCTCATTCGGTCTCCCCTATATTTATCTCATATTATATTTTTCTTTTACTCCTATGGAAAATGCTGAAAAGTAAAGATGGCGCCACTATAAACACTTGCCTGAGCCACAACGGGCCGACCATCAGGCCCTACTATGAAGGCCTACCGACGCCAGAGGCCAAGACGTTATTATATAGGAAAACAACTTGAAGAGAACAACAAGATGGACAATCTGTTGTTCGGCGTCTGTGACGCCAATAATAATAAATGTCCCAATGTTTTTTTACCAGGCCAATCAATCAGATGTTAAAATAGGGCACCACAATATTTTCTTTCCATTCAACTTTTTTTTCTTACCGTCTCCATCCAAAAAGTTGGAATAAGTAGCACAATTATTTTCAAGCTCCTGTTTTTCTTTGCCTCTCCATCAATAAAGTTAAAATAGATACCCCATTATTTCCAACTCCCTCTTCTTCTTACCTTCTCCATCCAAAGAGTTACAAGACCGTTAAACAAGGAACCACTAACCACTTCTTTTTCCAATTCCATCCCCCTCCTGCTTTCCATTCGCTTTTTTCCACTTCCCTTCCTCCAGCTCTCCATTCACTTCCCTTCCTCCAGCTCCCCATTCCCTTCCCTTCCTCCAGCTCCCCATTCCCTTCCCTTCCTCCAGCTCTCCATTCACTTCCCTTCCTCCAGCTCCCCATTCCCTTCCCTTCCTCCAGCTCCCCATTCACTTCCCTTCCTCCAGCTCCCATTCCTTCCCTTCCTCCAGCTCTCCATTCACTTCCCTTCCTCCAGCTCCATTCCTTCCTTCCTCCAGCTCCCATTCCCTTCCCTTCCTCAGCTCCCATTCCTTCCCTTCCTCCAGCTCTCCATTCACTTCCTTCCTCCAGCTCCCATTCCTTCCCTTCCTCAGCTCTCCATTCCTTCCCTTCCTCCAGCTCCCCATTCCTTCCTTCCTCCAGCTCTCCATTCCTTCCTTCCTCCAGCTCCCATTCCTTCCTTCCTCAGCTCCCCATTCCTTCCCTTCCTCCAGCTCCCATTCCTTCCTTCCTCCAGCTCCCATTCACTTCCCTTCCTCCAGCTCCCATTCCTTCCTTCCTCCAGCTCTCCATTCCTTCCCTTCCTCCAGCTCCCCATTCCCTTCCCTTCCTCCAGCTCCCATTCCTTCCTTCCTCCAGCTCTCCATTCACTTCCCTTCCTCCAGCTCCCCATTCCTTCCCTTCCTCCAGCTCCCCATTCACTTCCCTTCCTCCAGCTCCCATTCCTCCTTCCTCCAGCTCCCCATTCACTTCCCTTCCTCCAGCTCTCCATTCCTTCCCTTCCTCCAGCTCCATTCCTTCCTTCCTCCAGCTCCCATTCTTCCCTTCCTCCAGCTCCCTTCCTTCCTCCAGCTCCCATTCACTTCCTTCCTCCAGCTCTCCATTCCTTCCTTCCTCCAGCTCCATTCACTTCCCTTCCTCCAGCTCCCATTCACTTCCCTTCCTCCAGCTCCCCATTCCCTTCCTTCCTCCAGCTCTCCATTCCCTTCCCTTCCTCCAGCTCCCCATTCCTTCCCTTCCTCAGCTCCCCATTCCTTCCTTCCTCCAGCTCCCCATTCACTTCCCTTCCTCCAGCTCCCCATTCCTTCCCTTCCTCCAGCTCTCCATTCACTTCCCTTCCTCCAGCTCCCATTCCTTCCCTTCCTCCAGCTCTCCATTCACTTCCTTCCTCCAGCTCCCCATTCCCTTCCCTTCCTCCAGCTCCCCATTCACTTCCCTTCCTCCAGCTCCCCATTCCTTCCCTTCCTCCAGCTCCCATTCCTTCCTTCCTCCAGCTCCCATTCACTTCCCTTCCTCCAGCTCTCCATTCCTTCCTTCCTCCAGCTCCCCATTCCTTCCCTTCCTCCAGCTCCCATTCACTTCCTTCCTCCAGCTCCCCATTCCTTCCCTTCCTCCAGCTCCCCATTCCTTCCCTTCCTCCAGCTCTCCATTCCCTTCCCTTCCTCCAGCTCCCATTCACTTCCTTCCTCCAGCTCTCCATTCCTTCCCTTCCTCAGCCCATTCCCTTCCTTCCTCCAGCTCCCATTCCTTCCCTTCCTCCAGCTCCCCATTCCTTCCTCCAGCTCCCCATTCCTTCCCTTCCTCCAGCTCCCATTCACTTCCCTTCCTCCAGCTCTCCATTCCTTCCCTTCCTCCAGCTCCATTCCTTCCCTTCCTCCAGCTCCCCATTCACTTCCCTTCCTCCAGCTCCCATTCCTTCCTTCCTCCAGCTCCCATTCCTTCCTTCCTCCAGCTCCCATTCCTTCCCTTCCTCCAGCTCCCATTCCTTCCCTTCCTCCAGCTCCCATTCCTTCCCTTCCTCCAGCTCCCCATTCCCTTCCCTTCCTCCAGCTCCCATTCCTTCCCTTCCTCCAGCTCCCATTCCTTCCCTTCCTCCAGCTCCCCATTCCTTCCCTTCCTCCAGCTCTCCATTCCTTCCCTTCCTCCAGCTCCCATTCCTTCCCTTCCTCCAGCTCCCCATTCCTTCCCTTCCTCCAGCTCTCCATTCCTTCCTTCCTCCAGCTCCCCATTCCTTCCCTTCCTCCAGCTCCCCATTCCCTTCCCTTCCTCCAGCTCCCCATTCCTTCCCTTCCTCCAGCTCCCATTCCTTCCCTTCCTCCAGCTCCCATTCCCTTCCCTTCCTCCAGCTCCCCATTCCTTCCCTTCCTCCAGCTCCCATTCCTTCCTTCCTCAGCTCCCATTCCTTCCCTTCCTCCAGCTCCCCATTCCTTCCTTCCTCCAGCTCTCCATTCCTTCCCTTCCTCAGCTCCCATTCCCTTCCTTCCTCCAGCTCCCCATTCCTTCCCTTCCTCCAGCTCCCATTCCTTCCCTTCCTCCAGCTCCCATTCCTTCCCTTCCTCCAGCTCCCCATTCCTTCCCTTCCTCCAGCTCCCCATTCCCTTCCTCCAGCTCCCCATTCCTTCCCTTCCTCCAGCTCCCATTCCTTCCCTTCCTCCAGCTCTCCATTCCTTCCTTCCTCCAGCTCCCATTCCTTCCCTTCCTCCAGCTCTCCATTCCTTCCCTTCCTCCAGCTCTCCATTCCTTCCCTTCCTCCAGCTCCCCATTCCTTCCTTCCTCAGCTCTCCATTCCTTCCCTTCCTCCAGCTCCCCATTCCTTCCTTCCTCCAGCTCTCCATTCCTTCCTTCCTCCAGCTCTCCATTCCTTCCTTCCTCCAGCTCTCCATTCCTTCCTTCCTCCAGCTCCCCATTCCTTCCTTCCTCCAGCTCTCCATTCCTTCCCTTCCTCCAGCTCCCCATTCCTTCCCTTCCTCCAGCTCTCCATTCCCTTCCTTCCTCCAGCTCCCATTCCTTCCCTTCCTCCAGCTCCCCATTCCCTTCCTTCCTCCAGCTCCCATTCCTTCCCTTCCTCCAGCTCCCATTCCTTCCCTTCCTCCAGCTCCCATTCCCTTCCTTCCTCCAGCTCCCCATTCCCTTCCCTTCCTCCAGCTCCCCATTCCTTCCCTTCCTCCAGCTCCCATTCCTTCCTTCCTCCAGCTCCCCATTCCTTCCCTTCCTCCAGCTCTCCATTCCTTCCTTCCTCCAGCTCCCATTCCTTCCTTCCTCCAGCTCCCCATTCCTTCCCTTCCTCCAGCTCCCCATTCCTTCCCTTCCTCCAGCTCCCCATTCCTTCCCTTCCTCCAGCTCCCATTCCTTCCTTCCTCCAGCTCCCCATTCCTTCCTTCCTCCTGCTCCCCATTCACTTACCTTCCTCCAGCTCCCCATTCCCTTCCCTTCCTCCAGCTCCCCATTCCTCTTCCTTTCCTTCACATTCCTCATCTCCCACTTGCTCCCCATTCACGTTCCTCTTTCTTCCAACCACCTTCTTCCTCTTCCATTTGCCCCCATCCACCTCCCTATAGGTACCCCATTTTTTCCAACTACCTTTTTTCTAACCTTTTCCATCCAAAAACTGAATAAGTATCGCTTTTTTTTCAAGACTTTTATTTTTTCACTCTTTCTCCATGACAAAAGTACCACTATTTATTTCCAAAGCCCATTTTTCTTTCCCGCTCCATCAGTAAACAGTAAAACAGGCACAGGTCAAACACAATGATAAATAGCTATAAAAACAAGCTATATTTTTACCGGAAGGCACGACATACCTTGCCTTGGACCGACTGTCAGGATCTACTGGGAAGAGCCTGCTGGCCCTACCTACCGGCGCAATTGGCCAAGACGTAAAAAAAAAATTAAAAAAATACATATATATATATATATATATATATATATATATATATATATATATATATATATATATATATATATATATATATATATATATATATATATATATATATATATATATATATATAAATTTATCTACTTTTTTTTCATTTAACTACATTTTATCTTATCTCCTTACAGTTCTATTTTCTTGGCAACTCTATCTCCATATAACTTTATCTTATCTTATCTTATCTCATCTCTATATTTATAAGTACTCATTTAACCTCCAGCCGATCAATCCTTAAACAATACATTAAATAAGTAATAAGATCATAGAACAAGAAAAGTAATAAAAATAGACTATGACAAATAGGTTAATGACAGTAGGTACAGTATATAAGAACATAAGAACGTAAGGAGTCTGCAGAGGCTGGTTGGCCTATACAAGGCAGCTCCTGTACACTCAACCCCACCTTACCTCACCATCCGTGGTTTTATCTAACCTCTTCCTGAATGTATCTACGGTATTGGCACCCACAACATGGCTCCCAGGCCTGTTCCATTCATCTACCACTCTTTTGGTGAACCAGTTCTTGCCTATGTCTTTGTTGAATCTGAATTTGTCTAACTTAAAACCATTGCTACGCTTCCTACCTGGCTCTTTTACTATCAAAATCTTATTGACATCCCTTTTATTAAAGCCCTTCATCCATTTATAGACTTCGATCAAGTCTCCTCGCAACCTTCGCCTTTCTAGAGAGTGTAGATTTAAATGCTTCAGCCTATCTTCATAAGGCAAGTTTCTCACCCCCTGAATCATCTTTGGCATCCTCCTCTGTACAGATTCTAACATCTTGATATCCATTCTATAGTAGGGGGACCAGAACTGAACTGCATAATCGAGATGAGGTCTAACTAATGCTAAGTAAAGTTTGAGGATGACTTCAGCGCTCCTATTGCTTACGCTCCTTGAGATGAAACCAAGTACTCTGTTTGCCCGATTTTTAGCCTGAATGCATTGAGCCCTAGGACGGAGGTCAGCGCTCACTAGTACTCTAAGTCTCTCTCACGCCCAGACCAGCTTAGAGGAGTGTCATTTAAGGAGTAATTGTGTGAGGATTATTCCTACCTACACTCAGAATGCTACACTTCCCGACATTGAATTCCATCTGCCATTTCCCCCAATGATATAGTCTGTCAAGCTCATCCTGGAGAACAGTAGCGTCCCTGTCTGATTGGATTACTCTACCGATCTTGGTATCATATGCGAACTTACTGACATCACTACTAATTCCTGTGTCCAAGTCATTGATGTAAATAATAAAAAGCAGAGGACCCATCACCGACCCTTGAGGGACTCCAACATCTTTTCTACAACTGATGTAAATGTAAATGTAAATGTAAATTCCATTGATTGGGCACATACCCAGAATTTACCGACATATTAAAGATATTGGTAACTGGACCACTGAGGACCTCCTTGCACTCTTTCAGAATCCGTGGAATACTTTGTCCTGCCCCGGCGATTTGTTTTCTTCAACCTACCAATCTCATCCTGGACTACTTGCCTAGTGATGATCACATCCCTCAACTTGTCGTTCTCTTCGCCCTCATAAACCTGAACTCTCTCTGGAATGGTTGTTAGATCTTCCTGCGTGAAAACTGAGAGGAAATAGTCATTCATCATTTGACTCATATCTTTCCATTCTCAACGAGCTCACCTGTGTTTGTTTTCAACGGTCAAATCCTGTCCCTTGTTTTCGTTCTGTACCTCTGTAAGCTGAGATATAACAAAGAAAAATAATGTTATAGAAAGTAATGTTTGGGACAAATAGTATATACATAAACTTCGACAATGGTTCTTATTTAACAAGCAGCCAAGTCAAAAGTTGCTATAATGTTACTTGATTACTGAATTTGTTGAAGTACGTAGCAATATTTATGTAACTTTCTAAACTTAATGAACACCACAAGATACTCTAGTGAAACGAGAAAAGTGTGTGTATGCCGTTTCATATCTTGTCCATGTAGGAGAGCACGTAACTTCTTGTAAAGCTTCTATATACGTATATCTTATGGACCATTAACCCGGTAGCAGCGACGGGACAAATTTGTGGCTTTACCGTGTAGCAGCGATTGTTATAGTAGGATATCAATGTATTATTATTGTTATTATTTAGTATCACCACGAATTAGGCATACAATTGTCAATGGAAAAAACCCTCGACAGATAGATCACGCCACCTTATAGGAATGTCGTCCGTCAGTGTTTACCGTCTCAGTTTGTATACAAAGCATTTCATCAAGCTTGAGTCACCTTGACGTACGTGACCAATTGTAACAATTATTTTCCAACCTGTAACTCGTCACTCCTTCACGAGAGTCCGACTGACACACAACGGCAGTCGCTCTCGCTCCGACGCTC